>NW_019944722.1:51804-63454 GCF_002910315.2 Salvelinus sp. IW2-2015
CTGTTTTACCATGTAGCGGTGCAGCTAACTACTGGAACTACACACTACTGTTTTACCATGTAGCGGTGCAGCTAACTACTGGAACTACACACTACCAACATGTAGCTTTACTTCTTCCAGTGTGAAAGTAGCTTGGTAGCTTGGTGAACTATATTTTCAGAAGAGCTTCCCCAACACCGACAGTCAGACACACAAATTTTTATTGGGCCATTTAGTTCAGAAACTCTGCAGGCTATCCCTAACCTCTGTCCTAGAATCAGAACCAACTTTCACTTTCTCTCTCTCTTCAAACCACAATTACTCTGTCTAAGAACAGGATGTTCCCCCAGTGGAATAGAGTGAGCTCCAGAAGTACTGGGACAGTGACCATTGTTTTGTTAATTATTGTTTTGGCTCTATACTCCAGTACTTTGGATTTTAAATGATACAATGACTACGAGGTTAAAGTGCAGACTGTCAGCTTTAATTTTAGGTTATTTTCATATCAGGTGAACAGTTTAGAAATTACAGCACTTTTTGTACAAAGTCCCTCCATTTTAGGGGACCAAAAGTGTTGAGACAAATTCACTTGTGTATTAAAGTAGTCAAAAGTTCAGTATTTGGTCCCATATTCATAGCACGTATTGACTACATCAAGCTTGTGACTCTACAAATTTGTTGGATACATTTGCTGTTTGTTTTGGTTGTGTTTCAGATTATTTTGTGCCCAATAGAAATTAATGGTAAATAATGTATTTGTCATTTTAGAGTCGCTTTTATTGTAAATAAGAATATGTTTCTAAACACTTCTACATTAATGTGAATGCTACCATGATTACTGATAATCCTGAATGAATCGTGAATAATTATGAGTGAGAAAGTTACAGACGCACAAATATCATACCCCCAAGACACATGCTAATCTCTCACCATTACAATAACAGAGGAGGTTAGCATTTTATATCATACCCCCAAGACACATGCTAACCTCTCACCATTACAATAACAGAGGGGTTAGCATTTTATATCATACCCCCAAGACANACATGCTAACCTCTCACCATTACAATAACAGAGGAGGTTAGCATTTTATATCATACCCCCAAGACACATGCTAACCTCTCACCATTACAATAACAGAGGAGGTTAGCATTTTTTGGGGAGAGGTATGATATTTGTGTCTAACTTTGTCACTCATAATTATTCATTATTTACCATTCATTTGTCTCAATACTTTTGGTCCCTAAAATGGAGGGACTATGTACAAAAAGTGAATTCATTTCTAAACGGTTCACACGATAAGGATGAAAACATCCTCAAATGAAAGATGACAGTCTGCACTTTAACCTCGTTGTCATGGTATCATTTAACATCCAAAGTGTTGGAGTACAGAGCCTAAACAATAATAAGAAATGCCACTTTTGTAGCTCACTGTTGGTTTGTGTGTGTGTGTGTTTGCATATTAGTATTGCTAGCAATGCTAACCAACATATCTCTCTCTCTCTCTCTCTAGGAGCTACAGACCGCGGAAAGTGCTAACTTAGCTCTAGCGAAGGAGATTGCTGGTCTGAGAAGAGAGTTCCGGCTCTACACAGCCACGCTGGAGCAACATGAACCTCTCTGCCCCCTCCGGCCCTCCTCTAGACCCGCCAAAGCCACCTGCTGCCAGAACCCGTCCCCCTCCGCGTCATCTATTGCCCCTGTGACTACCCCGGCACCCGCTGTGTCCCCTCAAACTACCCCGGCACCCGCTGTGTCCCCTCAAACTACCCCGGGCTCTCTTCTTACCCCAGTAACTGGAGGGCAGAGGGCTTGTTTACCTGCCCCTGCCTCTTTACCACTCTCCACTCTCGTCACTGTTCCTTCAACTGCCCATGTGACTAACCCCTACCCTTTGCTTTCCACTCTATATTCCCCAATATCTAATATTGCCTCTCTGATTGCCCCAAACAATCTTTGTGGCTCTCTAATTACCCCAATAGCTAATATTTCCCCTCTAACTACCCCAATAAATAATCTTGCCCATCCAACAACCCCAATAACTAATCTTGCCCCTCCAACTATCCCTGCCCCTACTCTGTCATCCAACTCCTACCCTTTGACCCCGTACCCTCTGAACTTGTCTACCCCAGCCATTGAACCCCCAATAGAATTTTCCCTCTCCGACATCCTGGACAGTCCTGATTGGCTCTGCGACCTTCCATCACCCACCTGGGGCGAGTTCTAATGGACCGATCACACTGTTTGGCGATTGGTTGAAATCAGCCGATGGTTATCGCCTCTGACCACAGAACATCACTACTGATTTTCTGGCAATTTCCTGACGAATCTCCACGTTGAATCTCCACTGTCCATCGGCAGACAACCACCAGGTGATCTACAGCCAACGTCTGTGATGATGTGTCTTTCGTGGGGTAAGATTCCTGGCACCCTATGAAAGACTAATTTAGGTTTCTGTAGAGAAGAACAGAAAGACACTTAAAGTTTGTGGACTCTGGTGTTTGGTACATGTATATACCAAGCACATGTAATGGTTGTTCACATCTTGTGAGGAATTCTGTAGCTGTTATGTTGATTTACTGTTTGTGTTTTTGAATAACCGGCCCTGTTCATTGGTCATAACAGCCTATTGGCCCTGTTCATTGGTCATACCAGCCTATTGGCCCTGTTCATTGGTCATAACAGCCTATTGGCCCTGTTCATTGGTCATAACAGCCTATTGGCCCTGTTCATTGGTCATAACTATTGGCCTGCCCTGTTCATTGGTCATAACAGCCTATTGGCCCTGTTCATTGGTCATAACAGCCTATTGGCCCTGTTCATTGGTCATAACAGCCTATTGGCCCTGATCATTGGTTGGTGATGAACTTCTTTGAGAGTGGAATAATTGATTGATTGATTGGTATAAGCTTTTAAAACTCTTCATTAGAACCACACATATTGAGTTAATTTATTTGTGTATAAAATTAATAATTTAAATGGACTCTCCATTTATTTTTTTAAGCTGCAAATATATGAACAGGCTATAGATAAAACGAATAGCATATGACTGTATTTGAAAAACCACATCTTATAAGATATAAACTACGACTCTATTCAAAATACCTCAGATTTAGGTTTAAACATAGGATATACAGGTAACTGCCAAAATAAGGGAAACTCCAACATAAAGTGTCTTAAATAGGACGTTGAGCCATCACCAGCCAGAACAGATTCAATGCACCTTGGGCATAGCAGTGCTTTCAGAAGGTATTCAGACCCCTTGACCTTTTTCCACATTTTGTTACGTTACAGCCTTATTCTAAAATGGATTAAATTGTATTTTTTACTCATCAATCTACACACAATAACCCATAATGACAAAGCAAAAAGAGGTTTTTAGAAATGATTTTTTTTATTACAAATTAAAAAACTGAAATATCACATTTACATAAGCATTCAGACCATTTACTCAGTACTTTGTTGAAGCACCTTTGGCAGCGATTACAGCCTGGAGTCTTCTTGGGTATGCCGCTACA
The DNA here is from genome assembly GCF_002910315.2 of Salvelinus sp. IW2-2015. Lineage (NCBI taxonomy): Eukaryota > Metazoa > Chordata > Actinopteri > Salmoniformes > Salmonidae > Salvelinus > Salvelinus sp. IW2-2015. The sequence goes on from NW_019944722.1 coordinate 55,302, forward strand.
AGCTTGGCAGTCTGGTTCATCCTTGGGAACAATTTCCAAACGCCTGAAGGTACCACGTTCATCTGTACAAACAATAGTACGCAAGTATAAACACCATGGGACCACACAGCCGTCATACCGCTCAGGAAGGAGACGCGTTCTGTCTCCTAGAGCTGAACGTAGTTTGGTGCGAAAAGTGTAAATCAATCCCAGAACAACAGCAAAGGACCTTGTGAAGATGCTGGAGGAACAGGTACAAAAGTATCTATATCCACAGTAAAACGAGTCCTATATCGACATAACCTGAAAGGCCACTCAGCAAGGAAGAAGCCACTGTTCCAAAACCGCCATAAAAAAGCCAGACTATGGTTTGCAACTGCACATGTGGACAAAGTTCGTACTTTTTGGAGAAATGTCCTCTGGTCTGATACCAAAAATAAAACTGTTTGGCCATAATGACCATCGTTATGTTTGGAGGAAAAAGGGGGAGGCTTGCAAGCCGAAGAACACCATCCCAACCGTGAAGCACGGGGTGGCAGGATCATGTTGTGGGGGTGCTTTGCTGCAGGAGGGACTGGTGCACTTCACAAAATAGATGGCATCATGAGGAAAGAAAATTATGTGGATACATTGAAGCAACATCTCAAGACATCAGTCAGGAAGTTAAAGCTTGRTCGCAAATGGGTCTTCCAAATGGACAATGACCTCAAACATACTTCCAAAGTTGTGGGAAAATGGCTTAAGGACAACAAAGTCAAGGTATTGGACTGGCCATCACAAAGCCCTGATCTCAATCCTATAGAACATTTGTGGGCAGAACTGAAAAAGCGTGTGCGAGAAAGGAGGCCAACAAACCGGACTCAGTTACACCAGTTCTGTCAGGAGGAATGGGCCAAAATTCACCCAACTTAATGTGGGAAGCTTGTGGAAGGCTACCCGAAACGTTTGACCCAAGTTAAACAAGTTAAAGGCAATGCTACCAAATACTAATTGAGTGTATGTAAACTTCTGTCCCACTGGGAATGTGATGAAAGAAATAAAAGCTGAAGTAAATAATTCTCTCTGCTATTATTCTGACATTTCACATTCTTAAAATAAAGTGGTGATCCTAACTGACCTAAAACAGGGAATTTTTACTCAGATTAATTGTCAGGAATTGTGAAAAACTGAGTTTAAATGTATTTGGCTAAGGTGTATATAAACTTCCGACTTCAAATGTATATATATATATATATATAGTTGTATGTTTATCTCACATAATGTAATTTAACTGTATGTTTATCTCACATAATATAATTTAACTGTATGAATTAAGGTGTCTGTAATAGAATAAATGTGACAACAATGAATGTAGACATTAATAAATGTATTATAGATTCTAAATCATTTTGTACCATGAGGTGACTTCAACACAGCGGCCCCTAACAGTCATCTAGTGTATATACATTGTTGGTATATTGATTACAACTCGCCTGAAATGAACACACCCATCCCGCGATGGTTGAGACAACCGCCATCTGCGAGCTCGCCACCATGTCAAATTTCTACTGTTCGCTAATGATCTGGTGCTTCTGTCCCCAACCAAGGAGGGCCTACAGCAGCACCTAGATCTTCTGCACAGATTCTGTCAGACCTGGGCCCTGACAGTAAATCTCAATAAGACAAAAATAATGGTGTTCCAGAAAAGGTCCAGTCGCCAGGACCACAAATACAAATTCCATCTAGACACCGTTTCCCTAGAGCACATAAAAAACTATACATACCTCAGCCTAAACATCAGCGTCACAGGTAACTTCCACAAAGCTGTGAACGATCTGAGAGACAAGGCAAGAAGGGCCTTCTATGCCATCAAAAGGAATATACAATTCAACTTCCCAATTAGGATCTGGCTAAGATTACTTGAATCAGTTATAGAACCCATTGCCCTTTATGGTTGTGAGGTCTGAGGTCCGCTCACCAACCAAGAATTCACAAAATGGGACGAACACCAAATTGAGACTCTGCATGCAGAATTCTGCAAAAATATCCCCCGTGTACAATGTGAAACACCAAATAATGCATGCAGAGCAGAATTAGGCCGATACCTGCTAATGATCAAAATCCAGAAAAGAGTTGTTAAATTCTACAACCAACTAAAAAGAAGTGATTCCCAAACCTTCCATAACAAAGCCATCACCTACAGAGAGGTGAACCTGGAGAAGAGTCCCCTAAGCAAGCTGGTCCTGTGGCTCTGATCACAAACACAAACACACCCCACAGAGCCCCAGGACAACAGCACAATTAGACCCAACCAAATCATGAGAAAACAAAAAGATAATTACTTGATACATTGGAATGAACTTACAAATACAAAAAGAGCAAACTAGAATGCTATTTGGCCCTAAACAGAGAGTACACTGTGGCAGAATACCTAACCCCTGTGACCGACCCAAACTTAAGGAAAGCTTTGACTATGTACAAACTCAGTGAGCATAGCCTTGCTATTGAGAGAAGACCGGCTATGAATGAGGTGCAAACTGCCACAAGAAAAGGGCAACCAGTGAAGCAGAAACACAACCCATATTTATATTTATGTTTATTTATTTTCCCTTTTGTACTTTTACTATTTGCACATCGTTACAACACTGTATATATATACATAATATGATCTTTGAAATGTCTTTATTCTTTTGGAACTTCTGTGAGTGTAATGTTTTCTGTTCATTTTTTATTGTTTATTTCACCCTTTGTTTATGATCTATTTCACTTGCTTTGGCAATGTTAACATATGTTTCCCATGCCAATAAAGCCGTTTGAATTGAATTGAATTCAACTGAGAGGGAGAGAGGAGACATTACCACACCACTGGAGAGACACCGAGCACTGGTAATGAACGGTAACGGCTACTAATCGGGTTGATACAGATGATTCCGTCACAAACAAAGCGCGTGTGGACACCAGGCACGAGAACGTGAGCGAGGCTAAAATCAATAGCGGAAAGTGTTTACCTCGTCTGTGAGACACGGTAGACACGCGCAGAGGGGAGGGAAGGAAGGGAGGAAAGGGGGTGAGAAGGAGGAAAGACAGACAGTGGTGAACAATCAGTGGGTGTATCTTAGCTAGAGGAACAGAAGGAGCGGAGAGGAGGTCGGATAAAAGGATAAACGCTGCTCTTTTTTTTATTTTAAAGATGGGGGAGTGAAAGAGCGTGTGCGCCCGTCGTGTCATAACGCATCCGCCGACTAGCTCAGAACAAGCGCGCCACCGTCCGTCCATGGCGTAAAAACAGGGGGTAAGTCTACATAAATATAACAGAAATAATTAAATAATTCGCTGTGGCGAGAAGAGCGTCATCCGCAGTGTGTCTCTCTCTCCTTGCACCACCTAAGTGCAGCGGAGACAGAAGAGAGACGAGGATACAGCAGGGAGGGGAGAGAGAGAGACCGCTTCCCTTACCGAATCCAGGAGAGAGGAGACGCGACTTGCAGACAGAAAAAAACGGGAATATACCTAACGCATCTGTGACCAACCGGCACTGCGAAGGTTTTGGAGGTGTTTTTAACGGTGAGCAGGGATTCGGTGTTGCAGCGGCCTACCTGAAGAACCGCACATGTCGGCACGTTCGAGCACCCCATCTCCATCCCCGCCCTGCGCGGAGCCCTGTTCGGTCTGAAACGGCAGGGCCAGGCGGGTTACCGAATAACGGAACCGTTCACGGAACCGGGGAACAGTGATGCGTTATAGAAGCGGAATCAGATCGACGATTTTATGATACGAGTCTGTTATGACCTAATCAATTAATGATTTATTATTCATTGATGTGGACGGACCAATCAAACGACTAATTTTATGGATTCATGTTGTTGACGTTTTCTTGAATGGAATGATTCCAATCACCTCTGGTAGTCCTGCTTTCTCGGTGTGATGTGCTTTATGTAAGGATCCATAGGCTATAGGCTAGGCTATATCCATGACAGAAATATATAAATAAATACCAAATTTAGGCCGATGACAGGCTGATGACGCCAATACGGCAAAGCAACCCTCACAGTTGTAACCTAAATAATCCACGTGCTTCTTCCTGTATCTCAATAGATACACGGATCATTTCCGTTAGATCAATGCGTTTGTCTTTGTCTGTGTAAAAAAATATGTTTCGTTATTTCAAAAAGGACTGGAGCAACGTTTTTTTCCTCCCTCGGCTGTATTGAGACGGTATAGGCAGCAGGCAGGCAGTCACAAGGTGCGAAACGAATTGAACTTCAAGCAACAGCAGAACACACACACAGCCTATTTATTTTACCCTCCTGTCCTCTAGCCTTCCATCCATCCATCTCTGGACTGCAGCACTCCGTCTCTATCCCTCCCTCATTCCTCCCTCCTCTATCTAATTCCTCGCCCTATGTTCTATTCCCAGATTATCCATTTAGATTTTTTTTAAATGACGTATTGGCTCAATAAGGGATAAAAAAAAGTTTTTCGCCTCCATCCTGTTTACACCTCTCCTTCACTATCATATCATCGTGCATCTGGTCACACACACACACATACACACACACACCACACACACACACACACACACACACACACACACACACACACACACACACACACACACACACACAACACACACACACACACACACACCACACACACCACCACCAACACACACACACACACAACACGCACACACACTTGGCACACACCACCGGGCCGCTCGCAACACGGCACGGCAACGATGAGACGACTAAACTACCCCGACCAGCCCTTCCTCCCCGACCACCGGGTTCTCGGTCCCGTCAGCGGAGAAGGTAGATGGGTTTCCCCGGCGGTCGGATGCGCAGAGCCCGGCAGAGGCGCTCCCACTCCTCGTCCCAGTTCCGCTACCAGAGCTCCCAGGTCGAGCTGACGCCGCTGCCGCTACTCAAAGGTGGGTTGTATAGTCCTACCTCCTCTTCAAGGTCTATTCTGTTTAGGCCTGTTGTAGGAGGCTACTATTTTAAGTCGTAATTTGATCTATGTCTTGTTCTTATTCTATGTACTCTAGAGAAAAATGGTGCCTATCTACAACCTAAAAGGCTCATCAAGCTGTCCCCATTGGCGAACCCTTTTTGAAAAAAACCATTTTGGTTCTAGTAGTACACCTTTTTGTATTCCACGTAGAACCCTTTCCACACAGGGCTCTACAATGGAACCCAAATGGGTTCTACCTGGAACTAAAAGAGTTGTACCTAGAACAAAAATGGGTCTCCTATGGGGACAGCCAAAGGAACCTTTTGGAACCCTTTATTCTAAAGATTGTAGAGTGGAGGATGATACCTTCCTGTAGATTGGTTTTAACTACCAACCCTGTTCCATGGAGGAGATACTTCCTGTAAGGTTTTCTCCAACCCTGTCCTGGAAGATACCTTCCTGTAGGTGTTTACGTCTCTACCCTGTTCCTTGGGAGAGTGTACCTTCCTCGTAGGGTTTAACTCCAACCTGTTCCTGGAGAGATACCTTCCTAGTACGGTTTTTACTCCAACCCTGTTCCTGGAGGAGATACCTTCCTGTAGGTTTAACTCCAACCCTGTTCCATGGAGAGATACCTTCCTGTAGGTTTTAACTCCAACCCTGTTCATGGAGAGATACCTTCCTGTAGGGTTAACTCCAACCTGTTCCTGGGAGATACCTTCCTGTAAGGTTTGAACTCCAACCCTTGTTCCATGGAGAGATACCTTCCTGTAGCTTTTAACTCCAACCCTGTTCCTGGAGAGATACCTCCTGTAGGTTTTAACTCCAACCCTGTCCTGGAGAGATACCTTCCTGTAGGTTTTAACTCCAACCCTGTTTCCTGGAGAAAGATACCTCCTGTAGGTTTAACTCCAACCCTGTTCCTGGAGAGATACCTTCCTGTAGGTTTTAACTCCAACCCTGTTCCCTGGAAGATACCTTCCTGTAGGTTTATCTCCAACCATGTTCCATGGAGAGATACCTTCCTGTTAGGTTTTAACTCCAACCCTGTTCCTGGAGAGATACCTTCCTTAGGTTTTAACTCCAACCTGTTCCATGGAGAGATACCTTCCTATAGGTTTTAACTCCAAACCCTGTTCCTGCGAGAGATACCTTCCTGTAGGTTTTAACTCCCAACCCTGTTCATGGAGAGGATAACCTTTCCTGTAGGTTTTAACTCCAACCCTGTTCTGGAGAGATACCTTCCTTGGTAGCGTTTTAATCTCCAACCCTGTTCCATGGAGAGATACCTTCCTGTAGGTTTAACTCCAACCCTGTTCCACTGGAGAGATACCTTCCTGTAGGTTTTAACTTCCAACCCTGTTCCATGGAGAGATACCTTCCTGTAGGGTTTTATCTCCAACCCTGTTCCATGGAGAGATACCTCCTGTAGGGTTTTAACTCAACCCTGTTCCTGGAGTAGATACCGTTCCTGTAGGTTTTAACCTCCACCCTTTGTTCCTGGAGATGATACCTTGCCTGTAGGCTTTTTAACTCCAACCCTAGTTCCTGCGGAGCATGATACCTTACCTGTAGGTTTAACTCGCAACCCTGTTCCGGCAGAGATACCTTCCTGTAAGGTTTTTAACTCCAACCCTGTTCCTGAGAGAGATACCTTCCCTGTAGCGTTTTTAATCCAACCCTGTTCTGGAGAGATACCTTCCTGTTGAGGTTTAACTCAACCATGTTGCCTGGCAGAACCTTCCTCGTAGGTTTCAACTCCAACCCCCTGTTCCTGGAGAGATCACCCTTCCCTGACCGGTTTTTAACTCCAACCCTGTTCTGGAGAGACTCCTTCCTGTAGGTTTTAACTTCCAACGCCGTTCCTGGAGAGATAACCTCCTGTAGGGTTTTAACTCCAACCCTGTTCCTGGAGAGATACCCTCCTGTAGGTTTTAACTCCAACCCTGTTCCTGGAGAGATACCTTCCTGTAGGTTTTAATTCCAACCCTGTTCCATTGAGAGATACTCTCGCCAAACACCAGTTGTAATTAGCCTGATGCAGCTTATCAACCAGTTAACTATTAGAATCTTGTGCGATAGAATACGGTTGGAGATTCTAGTTCTAGTTCTAGTTCTAGTTGTAGTTGTAGTTCTCATATTAAGCACGATAGAATAATAACATATGCAAAGACACGACACATACAACTATCATTATTATAAGAATCTCGAGTGTAAAACATCCCTGTAAGTAAAACCCAGGGAGGAGTGCTGATCTAGGATGAGTTTTGTCTTTGAGATAATAATGAAAAGGAATAAAGGGAACCTGGTCTCAGATCAGGCCTCCTAATCTGAGACGCTTTGTGACTACAGGCTCCGTATTATAATAACAATACCATTGGATTTAGAATAATACAGTACTAGAAACATTCGTCCCCTAGAGCTCCACGTCTCCCTCAGACTGGCTGTTAGCCTTGCGCTCCTGCCCAGTTTTGATATCCTCCCCTGGGGCTACAGCATCAGCCTCCCTCTCTGGTCATGGGTCTCCATGCTTTAGCTAACATGCTAACGATGCTAAGGTCACATTTTCACCCACAGGCTAGATTCTCCTCCCTCCTCTCCTCCTCTCATCTCTCCCCTCCTCCTCTCCTCTCTCCTCTCTCCTCCTCTCCTCTCTCCTCCTCCCCTCTCTCCTCTCTCCTCTCTCCTCTCTCCTCCTCTCCTCTCTCCTCCTCCCCTCTCCTCCTCTCCTCTCTCCTCCTCCCCTCTCCTCCTCTCATAGTTTTATGATGTAGTATTTGATCTGTATTTAACCAGGAAGTTGAGACAGACAAATACGTTTATCTAGAGGGCAGCTACAAAATTCCCTATGTAGGACACTACTTTTGACCAGAGCCCTATGGACCCTAATCGAAAGTAGTGCACTACATAGGGAATATGGTTCCCCTGTAATGTAGAACATTACAACATTATCCACACATATTCCTTGCTGAATCAAATTTCACTCTGAATCAATTCTAATTAGAATCATTCTGATTATCAGAATCATTTTGAATCAACTCAAATCTGAATCTGTTCTAATCAAACTGAATACAGCAAACAATGAAAGTACAGTTTGATAAGTGACATGCAAACAAGGCACAGTTTATGGAGATAGACCACCCGGTGGAATCTAGAGGCATAAGGCAGTCTACCTACTTGGGGTGTGTGTGAGTGTGAGTGTAGTGTGTGTGTGAGTGTGTGTGTGAGTGTAATGTGAGTGT
>NW_019944723.1:0-8590 GCF_002910315.2 Salvelinus sp. IW2-2015
CTATCACTGCTGTGTATCTATCTATCTAACCTGCTGGTGTATCTATCTATCTATCACTGCTGTGTATATCATCCTAACACTGCTGAGTGTATATCTATCTAACCACTGCTGTGTGTTATAATCTATCTATCACTGCAGTGTGCTGTATTATCTATCTATCTATCACTCTGTGTGTATCTATCTATCTAACGCGCTGTGTGTATATCATCTAACGCTGCTGTAATCTATCATCTAACGCTGCTGTCGTGATCTATCCTTTCTATCCCTGCTGTGTTGTACTATCGATCTAACGCTGCTGTGTTGTATATCTATCTAATCTAACCTGCTGTGATGTATCTATCTATCTATCACTGCGTGTGTATCTATCTATCTATCACTGCTGTGTGTATCTATCTATCTAACGCTCTGTGTGTATATCTTATCTATCACTGCTGGTGTGTATCTATTCTATCTATCACTTGCTGTGTGTATCTAATCTATCTATCACTGCTGTGTGTATCTATTATCTACGCTGCTGTGTGATATTCTATCTATCACTGCTGTTGTTAATCATCTATCTAACGCTGCTGTGTGTATCTATCTATCTATCACTGCTGTGTGTATCATATCTATCTAACGCTGCTGTGTGGTATAATCTATCTAACGCTGCGGTGTTGTATATCTATCTAACACTGCTGTGTGTATCTATCTATCTAACGCTGCGTGTGTGTATCTATCTATCTACGCTTGGCTGTGTATCTATCTATCTAACACTGCTGTGTGTATCTATCTATCTAACACTGCTGTGCCCCCCCAGGCCTACCCCAGGGGAGCGCCTCAAGGCCAGATGGACTCTTCTCTTCCATAATTTCTCCAGCCAGAGAGAGCGGTTCCGCTCACCGCAACCAGGAGTGAGAGGCGTGAGTCCTCTCCCCTCCCTCATCTCTCTCTCTCCTCCACACACACACACACACACACACACACACACAACACACACACACACACACACACACACACACAACACCACACACTACCACACACTCGGACTGTCCACACTCTTGTTTAACCTCCCTCCCTCTCTGTGTCCTCCAGGAAGAGTCGTTCGTGCAGTGTTGACCTGCAGGCACCTGCAGCAAGTTAGCTGGACAGCCTGCGCTGCCGACAACATCAAGCTCTACGAGAAATCAAGTTCCTCCAGAGCTACCCCTGCCTGGCAGGTTAGAAAGTTAGTTCCTTCCCAGAGCTAACCCTGCAGGGGGATTAAGTATTTCCTCCAAGAGAGCACCTGGCAGGGGGGTGTGAGTAGGGTTCCTTCCCAAGAGCTTACCCTGGCAGCGCGTGTAGTAAGTCCCTCCAGAGCTACCCTGGCAGGAGTGGTGAGTAGGTCCTCCAGAGCTACCCTAGCAGGGTGAGTAGGTTCCTCCAGAGCTACATTGCAGGGTGAGTTAGGTTCCCCGAGCTACCCCTGCAGGGGTGAGTTAGGTTTCCCCAGAGCTACCCTGGCGCAGGGTGAGTAGTCCCCAGAGCTACCCTGGCCAGGGGTGAGTATCCTCCAGAGCTAACTGGCGGTGAGTAGGTTCCTCCAGAGCTACCTGGCAGGATGAGAGTTAGTTCCCATCCAGAGCTTACCCTGGCAGGCTGCAATTGTGTGAAGTAGTGCCTCCAAGAGCTACCCTTGGCAGGGTGGTAGTTAGTTCCTCCAGAGTACCTGGCAGGATCTGCAACCAACCTGATGTGCTGTCGTATAGAGTTCTCCCCGAGCTACCCCTGCAGTTGTGTAGTAGTTTCCTCCAGAGCACCCTGGCAGGGTGAGTACGTAGGGACGTCAGTGTGGTATAGGTGAAGTTAGGGTCCTCCAGAAGGCTCCTGCAGGAGAGTGGCACTCGCGGTTGATGTAGGGTTCCCTCCAGAGCTACCCTGCAAGGTCTAACACCAACCAACGTATGGTGTTGAGTAGTCCCTCCAGAAGCTACCCTGGCAGGCAGCTACAGGAACTCTGCTGCTGTGAGTAGTTAGTTCCTCCAGAGCTACCCCTGGCCCAGTCGTGTCACGGTGTGACCGTAGTAGAGGTTCCCTCCAGCATGGGGGAGGATTTACCCTGGCAGGCGGTGAGTATTCCTCCAGAGCTACCCTGTGGCAGGAATGAGTAGGTTTCCTCCAGAGACCCTGGCAGGGTGAGTATAGGTTTCCTCCAGAGCTACCCTGGCAGGGTGAGTATTCCTCCAGAGCTACACTGGCAGGTAGTAGTTCCTCCAGGCTGTACCCTGGCAGGTCGTGAAGTTTCCTCCAAGCTACCCTGGCGGAGTGAAGTAGTTTCCTCCAGAGCTACCCTGGCAGGGTGAGTAGTTTCCTCCAGAGCTACCCTGCAGGGTGAGTAGTTCCTCCAAGCAGCTACCCTGGCAGGTGAGTAGTTTCTCCAGAGCTACCCTGCAGGGTGAGTAGTTTCCTCTCAGAGCTACCCTGGCAGGGTGTGAGTAGGTTTCCTCCAGAGCTACCCTGGGACAGGCGGTGAGATTTTCCTCCAGAGCTACCCTGGCAGGCTGAGTAGTTTCCTCCAGAGTACCTGGCAGGCGTGAGTAGTTCCGCCAAGCTAACCCTGCCAGAGTGAGTAGGTTCCTCCAGAGCTTACCCTGGCAGAGTTGAGTAGGTTCCTCCAGACTATCTGGCAAGGTGAGTAAGTTCCTCCCAGAGCTACCCTGGCAGAGTGAGTAGGTTCCTCCAGAGCTACCCTGGCAGGGTGAGTAGTTTCCTCCAGAGCTACCCTGGCAAGGTGGAGTAGTTTCCTCCAGAGCTACCCTGGCAAGGTGAGTAGTTCCATCCAGAGTTACCCTGGCCAGGGTGAGTAGGTTCCTCCAGAGCTACCTGGCGCAGAGTGAGTTAGTAGTAGTCCACCCATCACTTTAGAAAGAGCAGGTGTTTATTCATTAGTCGCAGACCATAGGAAAATATTTGGTGGCTGTGTTGTTGCAATATGTTGGTCTGCTGCGGTGCTGTGACTGACTGTGGTCGTCTGGTTCTCCCCCGTACAGGCTGGACCTGACTTCCTGAGTGACTGTCCTCCTGTCTCCTCCCTATAGGCTGGACACACTTCCTGACTGACTGTTGTCTGGTCTCCCCCAGACAGGCTGGACTGACCTTTCCTGACTGTCCGTCTGTCTCCCCCTACAGGCTGACTGACTTCCTGACGTCTCTGTTCTCCCGCCCTACAGGCCTGGACTGACCTTCCTGGACTGTCCGTCTGTCTCCCCCTACAGGCTGGACTGACTATTCCTGGACGGACTGTCCGTCGATCCTCCCCTACAGGCTGGACTGACTTCCTGGACTGTCCGTCTGGTCTCCCCCTACAGGCTGGACTGACTTCCTGAGTGCCGTCTGTCTCCCCCTACAGGCTGGACTTGACTCTGGGACTGTCCGTTCTTGTCTCCCCCTACAGGCTGGACTGACTTCCTGACTGACTCTCTGTCTCCCCCTACAGGCTGATGACTTCTCTGACTGACTCTCTGTGCTCCCCCTAACAGGCTGGACTGACTTCCTGACCGACTGTTCGTGTCTCCCCTATAGGGCTGAGACTGACTGACTGATTCCGTCGTCTCTCCCTACAGGCTGGACTTGACTTCGCTTGACTGTCCGTCATGATCTCCCCATAGCAGGGCTGGACTGACTATCCTGATCTGTGCCGTCTGTCTCCCCCTACAGGCTTATGACTTCCTGACTCGTCGTCTGTCTCCCCTACAGGCTGGACTGACTTCCTTGACTGTCGTCTCTCCCCGCTACAGGCTGGACTGGATTCCTGACTGACTGTCTGTCTCCCCCTACAGGCTGGCTTGACTTTCCTGGACTGACTGTCGGTCTCCCCCTACAGGGCTGGACTGACTTTCCTGACCGACTGTCTGTCTCCCCCTATAGCTGACTGACTTCCTGACTGACTGTTTGTCTCCCCTAGCAGGCTGGAACTGACTTCTGAACTGTCCGTCTGTTCCCCCTACAGCTGGACTGACTCCTGACTGATGTTTGTCTGTGCTCCCCTACAGGGCGTTGGACTGAGCTTCCTGACTGACTGTTTGGTCGTCCCCCTACAGGCTGGACTGACTGTCCTGACTGTCCGTCTGTCTCCCTACAGGCTGGAACTGACTTCCTGACTGTCGTCTGGTCTCCCCCTACAGGCTGGACTGACTCCTGACTGTCCGTCTGGTCTCCCCCTACAGGCTGACTGACTTCCTGACTGTCCGTCTGTCTCTCCCTACAGGCTGGACTTGACTTCCTGACTGTCGTCTGTTCTCCACCCTACCAGGCTGGACTGACTTCCTGACCGACTGTCTGTCTCCCCCATAGGCTTGGACTGACTTCCTGACCGACGTGTCTGTCTCTCCCTACAGGCTGGACTGACTTCACTGACTGTCCGTCTGTTCTCCCGCCTACAGTGCTGTACTGGGGGGGAAAAAAAAAGCTTTTGTTTCCTGACTGACTCTCTGGCTCCCCCTACAGGCTGGAGTTGAATTCCTGATTCGACTGTTTCTGTCTGCTACCTACAGGCTGGACTGGAACTTCCTGACATGACTCTCTGTCTCCCCCTACAGCTAGGACTGACTTCCTGACGAATCTGTCTGTCGTCTCCCTACATGCTGGGACTGACTTCTGACTGGACTCTCTGTCTCCCCCTACAGGCTGGACTGACTTCCTGACTGTCCGTCTGTCTCTCGCCTACAGGCTGGGACTGACTTCCTGACTGTCCGTCGTGTCTCTCCCACAGGCTGGGGACTGACTTCCTGAACTGTCCGTCTGTTCGTCCCCCTAAGGCTGGACTGATTCCTGACTGTCCGTCTGTCTCCCCCCTACAGGGCTGGACTGACTCCTGGCTGACTGTCTGTGCTCCCCCTTACAGGCTGGACTGACTTCCTGGCTGACTGTCTGTCTCCCCCTTACAGGCTGGACTGACTCTCCTGGCTGACGTCTGGTCTCCCCCTACAGGCTGGACTGGACTCTCCTGCTGGACTGTTCTGGTGTCCCCTGACAGGCTGGATGACTCCTGGCTGACTGGCTGTCTCCCCCTACAGGCTGGACTGACTTCGCTGCGACCTGTCTGTCTCCCCCGTATAGGCTGGACTGACTTTCCTCACGACTCTCTGTCTCCCCCTATAGGGCTGGACTGGGACTTTCCTGACGATCTCTGCTCCCCCTATAGGCTGGACTTGACTCCTGACTCTCTGTTCCCCCTACAAGGCTGGACTGACTCCTGACTCTCTTCTCCCCTATAGGCTGGAGCAGTGATGACACGGTTACAGTGTGTTAACTCCTCCCAGTATGAGGAGAGACTGGACCCTTCGCCTCCTTCCAGCAAGAGGGTGAGGACCAACATGTTACTTGAACCACTCACATGTCTAGTTAGTTAGTTGGTATCGGGAACGTATGTAGTGGTGTATTGGTCATATGTAGGGTGTGTAGTTGGTCGTATGTAAGTGGATGTGTATTGGTCAAAGTTATGTAGTGGTCAGTATTAGTGTGTGATTGTCATGAATGTAGGTGGTGTGTAGTGGTGTGTAGTGGTCAGGTATGTATGGTGTGTATGGTTCAGTGCTGTAGTGTGTGTATTGGTTCAGTATGTAGTGGTGTGTGTATTGTCAGTATAGTAAGTGGTTAGATGGTAGTGGTGTGTATTGGTCAGTATGGTAGTGGTGCTTGTATTGGTCAGTTGTAGTGGGTGTGTATGGTCACAGGTAATGTAGTTGGTCGTATGTAGTTGGTGATTGTAGTTGGTCAGTCTGTAGCGTGGTGTGTAGTGAGTCAGATGTAGGGTCCAAGTATGTAGTGGTCAGTTGTTGTGTGGTGTTGTAGTGGTCGATGTTAGTGGTCAGTTGTATTGGTCAGTATGTAAGTGGTCGATGTAGTGGTGTGTAGTAGTATGTCGAGAGTGTGTAGTGGTCCGTGTCATTGGTCAGTATGTAGTGGTCAGTATGTAGTGGGTGAGTGGTGTGTTTGGTCAGAATTATGTTGTAGTGGGTCAGTTATGTAGTGGGTGTGTAGTGGTGCGTAAGTAGTATTAGGTCAGTATTGTTAGCTGGATGTGTATTGGTTCCAGTATGGTAGTGGTGTGTATGTGGGTCAGTATCTGTAGTGGTGTTGTATTCATTTTGGTATCGCGTAGTAGTTAGTGTGGTATCGGTCCAGGTAGTCTTTATTTTTGAGGACTCAATCGTTGTGTGTTTCAGGAACGCCACATAGCTACCTGCCTCAGTCCTTGGGACAAAGGTTACCTCAGCCTGGTGAGTCATACACACAGATAGATATGTAACAAGGTTACCTCAGCCTGGTGAGTCATACACACAGATAGATATGTAACAAAGGTTACCCTCAGACTGGTGAGTCCACACACACAGATGATTATGTAACAAGGTTCCCTCAGCCTGGTGAGTCATACACACAGATAGATATGTACAAAGGTTACCCTCAGCCTGGTGAGTCATACACACAGATAGATATGTAACAAGGTTACCCTCAGCCTGGTGAGTCATACACACAGATAGATATGTAACAAGTTACCTCAGCCTCGGTGGTCACACACAAGATAGATATGTAACAAGGTTACCCTCAGCCTGGTGAGTCATCACCACACAGATATAGATATGTAACAAGGTTACCCTCAGCCTGGTGAGTCATCACACACAGATAGATATGTAACAAGGTTACCTCAGCCTTGGTGGATCACACACACAGATAGATATGTAACAAGGTACCTCAGCTCGGTGAGTCACTACACACAGATAGATATGTAACAAGGTTACGCCTCAAGCCTGGTGAGTCTTACACACAATAGATATGTAACAAGGTTACCCTCAGCCTGGTGAGTCATACACACAAGATAGATATGTAACAAGGTTACCCTCAGCCCTGGTGAGTCACACACACAGATAGATATGTAACAAGGTTACCCTCAGCCTGGTGAGTCAACACACAGATAGATATGTAAACAAGTTACCTCAGCCTGGTGAGTCATACACACAGATAGATATGTAACAATGTTACCTCAGCCTGGTGAGTCAACACACAGATAGATATTGTAAACAAGGTTACCCTCAGCCTGGTGAGTCACACACACAGATAGATATGTAACAGGTTACCCTCAGCCTGGTGTATGCAACACACACAGATTGAGATATGTAACAAGGTTACCCTCAAGCCTGGTGAGTCAACACACAGATAGATATGTAACAAGGTTACCCTCAGCCTGGTGAGTCAACAACACAGTAGATATGTACAAGGTTACCCTCGGCCTGGTGAGGTCCACACACACAGATAGATATGTAACAAGGTTACCTCAGCCTGGTGAGTCACTACACACAGATAGATAATGAACAAGGTTACCCTCAGCCTGGTGAGTCACACACACATATAGATATGTAACAGGTTCACCGTCAGCCTGGTGGAGTCACACACACAGATAGATATGTAACAAGTTACCTCTCAGCCTGGTGAGTCTACACACACAATAGATATGTAACAAGGTTACCGTCAGCCTGGTGAGTCACACACACAGATAGATATGTAACCAAGGTTACACCGTCAGCCTGGTGAGTTCACACACAGATAGCATATGTAACAAGGGTTACCCCTCAGCCTGGTGGTGCATACACAACACACAGATAGATATGTGTAATGTGTGAACAAACGGGTTGTAATTCACCCATGTGTTTTAGGGTCGTAGCATTCTCTCCAACAAGATGGCCAGAACCATTACATTCTTCTACACCCTCTTCCTGCATTGCCTGGTCTTCCTGGTATGTAGCCTTTTGACCTTTCACCTCCCACCACCCCGGTGCCCATTGGCTATTCAGAGATGTTTGCTGATGTCATAATGTGWGTTTGTGTGTGTTCTCAGGTGCTTTATGAGACTGCCTGGAGTGAGAGCATCGGTCGAGACTGCTCTGCCTTCTGTGCCAAGAAGTGAGTTTCATTCTGTCTTCCTTCCCGCGAGCAGAACAGCGGTGTGTTTGGGATATTAGTTAGGATTGCCTCAAATCTTTCAATCTCCTCCCCTCTGTCTGTTTCTCAGGTACTCGGATCYCCTGCATCGTTTTCATGAGAACGGGGACAACCTGTGACGCTTTCAAGACAACTGGTGGGTGGGGGGGGCGGACTAGGTCAGTTCATGACGTCAGTGATCTTCAGGTCATAAAGTCGGAGTTCTAGAAAGATGCCAGAATTCCCGACTAGGAATTCTGAGTTGGGTGGACCGTTCAACACTATTTTCCAAGTCTGAGTTTTTTTCCCGAGTTGGTTTGACAGGAAGAACAGCTTTATTTTCTGCAGTAGCTGCTTTTAACCACTAGGTGGTAGACTTGCTCTCTTCTTCGGGGGGGGGGGAACTAAGTGGATGTGGTTTACGTGCAAACCCGTAATATTACATTTTCAAATCTTTGCATTAACCGTGAACTTAAACAAGACCAATGTGATTTTGGCTAGTCGAGCTGTCAATGGGATGCTGGTCAGAAAAGTCGCCTTAGGTCTTGCTATATTCTGTTCTAGCCTGTATTCTCCTATTACTGATATTAACTGTAATCTCCTATGCTGATATGAACTGTAATCTCCTATACTGATATGAACTGTAATCTCCTAT
>NW_019944723.1:11771-24085 GCF_002910315.2 Salvelinus sp. IW2-2015
TTTGCATTAACCGTGAACTTAACAAGACCAATGTGATTTTGGCTAGTCGAGCTGTCAATGGGATGCTGGTCAGAAAAGTCGCCTTAGGTCTTGCTATATTCTGTTCTAGCCTGTATTCTCCTATTACTGATATTAACTGAATCTCCTATGCTGATATGAACTGTAATCTCCTTATTACTGATATGAACTGTAATCCCTATACTGATATGAACTGTAATCTCCTATACTGATATGAACTGTTAATCTCCTATACTGAATATGAACTGTAATCTCCTATACTGATATGAACTGTAATCTCCTATGCTGATATGAACTGTAATCTCCTATGCTGATATTAACTGTAATCTCCTGTGCTGATATTAACTGTAATCTCCTGTGCTGATATTAACGTAATCTCCTATGCTGATATTAACTGTAATCTCCTTACTGATATGAACTGAATGTCCTATACTGATATGAACTGTAATCTCCGTATACTGATTGAACTGTAATCTCCTATACTGATATGAACTGGTAATCGCTATACTGATATGAAACTGTAATCTCCTATGCTGATATTAACTGTAATCTCCTATGCTGATATTAACTGTAATCTCCTATGCTGATATTAACTGTAATCTCCTATACTGATATTAACTGTAGTCTCCTGTACTGATATTAATTTTGATGAATGAAGTATTGATTGACAAGAGGGGTGTTTGTTATCATTCGATACGGCTATGTTAGGGTGTTGGGAATACTGTGAAAGCGCATGTATATTGGTTAAGGGATTAAATATTACGAGACAATTTAAGAGATGTTGATTAAAGATGAAGTTATTTTTCCTTGGTTTTTAGATTTCCCTCATTGAGAGTACATCGTTGAGGAAAATGTCGAAGAATTATCACAGCACCTGTAATTGCTAGAAATATKTGAATTTCATTAAATTGCCAATATGATTTAGCTTGTATCTTATGTTGAAGTGTATCTGTTTCGTGACATGTTGTTTTCTTAGTTGGGGGTGCCGGACAGGGACGTTGTTTCCAGTCAGATGAATAGGGGTGATGTGCTTGTGTTGAGGGGTCTTTGGTTCCTAGCTTGATGGATGAGAGAGATTATATCTATTAACCTTGCTGTGTGTATCTAGTCACTCAAATGCTGTGTGATAGTCTTCTAACTGCTGTGTGTATTATCATCTATATGCTGTGTGTATATCTTTATTAACGTGCTGTGTGTTCTATCTATGTAACCTGGCGTGTGTGTCTATCTATTCTAACCTGCTGAATGTGTATCTATCTATCTAAGACGCTGCTGTGTGTATCTATCTATCTAAATGCTGTGTGTATTCTATCAAACCTGCTGTGGTGTATGTTATCTCTCTACACTGCTGGGTGTACTATTATTAACACATGCTGTGTTGTTCTATCTATCTAACACTTGCTTGTGTGTATATCATCTAACACTGCTGTGTGTGATCTATCTATATATCTATCATGCTTGTTGTCTTCTATCACTGATGTCGTGTATCATGTATTAGAACACTGTGTGTGTACTTCTATCTATCACTGCTGTGTGTATATCTATTCTAAACGCTGCTGTGTGTATTATACTATCTATCACTGCTGTGTGTATATTCTATCTATCCCGCTGTGTGTATCTATCTATCTATGCTGCTGTGTGTACGTATCTATCTATCACTGCTGTGTGTATTATCTATCTATTCACTGCTGGTCGTATTCTTATTATCACTGCTGTGTGTATCTATTATCTAAACATCTGCTGTGTGTATCCTATCTATCTAACGTGGCTGTGTGTAATCTATCTATCCTACACTGCTGGTGTGTTCTATGTATACTGCTGTGTGTGTTATCTATCTAACTGCTGCTGGTGTGTATCTATCGATGCTATCACTGTGTGGTTGTATATCTATCTTACGCTGCTGTGTGTATTATATATTCTATCACTTGCTTGTGTGTTGTCTATTATATGCTGTGTGTACTATCTATCTAACGCTGCTGTGTGTAACTCTATCTTATCTACACACTCGCTGTGTGTATTCTACTCTATCACTTGTGTGTGATCTATCTATCTATCTATCACTGCTGTTGTGTATATCATAATCTATCACTGCTGTGTGTATACATATCTAACACTGCTGTGTTATATATTAATTATCTATTACTGCTGTGTGTATACTATCTATCATGCTGTGTGTATTTATCTATCTACGCTGTGTGGTGAATATCTATTTCTATCACTGGCTGTGTGTATCTATCTATCTATCACGCTGTGTGTATATCTATCTATTATCACTGCTGTGTGTATCTATGTCTATCTATTCTATTTCTATCTATCACTGCTGTGTGTATATCTATTTATCACTGCTGTGTGTAATCTATCTATCTATCACTTGCCTGTGTGTTAAAATATCTTATCGTTATCTATGCTCTGCGTTGTATTCTATCTAATCATCTATGACTGCTGTGTGTATATCTTCTAATGCTGGTGTGTACTATGCTATCTATCTATCCTGCTGTGTGTATCTGATTAATCCACTGCTGTGATGTGTCTATCTATCTAACGCTGCTGTTGTGTCTCTATCTTATCATACTGCTGTTGTATATCTATCTAACGTGCTGGTGTATATATTCTATGTATCACTGCTGTGTGTGTCTATTCTATCATGTGTGTGTGTCTATCTACAGCTGCTGTGTATAATCTATCGTAACGCTCTGTGTGTATCTATTCTATCTTAACACTGTGTGTATATCTATCTATCACTGCTGTGTGTATCTATCTATCAGTCTATCACTGCTGTGTGTCTATCTATCTATCACGCTGTGTGTCTATTCTATCTAACCTCTGTGTGTATATTATTAGTCACTGCTGTGTGTTATCTTATCTATCACTGCTGGTGGTTCTATCTATCTGAACGCTGCTGTGTGTTATAGCTCTTATCTATCATCGCTGTGTGTAGCTATCTACTATCATGCTGTGCTGTATACTCTATCTTATCTATCACTGCTGTGGTGTATCTATTCTATCATTATCTGTGTGTGTATAGTCAATCTATCATGCTGTGTGTATCTATCTATCTATGTCACTGCTGTCGTGATATCTATTCTATCTATGAACTTGCGTGTGTATTTATTATCTATCTATCACTGGCTGTGTGTTATATCTATCTATCACTGCTGTGTGTAGATCTATCTTATATCACTGTGGTGTGGTATACTCTATCGTCTCACGCTGTGTATCTATCTATATACACTTGCTGTTGTATCTATCTATCTATCATTGCCCTGTGTGTATATCTATCTAACACTTGCTGTGTGTATATTGATCTACAGCTGCTGTGTGTATAATTATCTATTACTGATGTGTGTATCTATCTATCTATCTATCACTGATGTGTGTATCTATCTATCTAAGCTGCTGGTGTATATCTACTAGCGCTGGTGTACTATCTATCTAACGTGCTGTTGATCTATGCTAGTTATCACGCTGTGTGTTCTATCTATCTAACGCTGCTGTGTGTTATCTATTCTAATCTAACGTAGCTGTGTGTAATCTATCTGATTATCACTGCTGTTGTTATCTATCTATCTATCACTGGCTTGTGATCTATTATTCTAACGCTGCTGTGTGATATATAATCTACTCACTGCTGTAGTGTATCTATCTATCTATGACTGCTGTGTGTATCTATCTTATCATCTTGCTGTGTGATATTATATATCTAACGCTGGCTGTGTGTATAATATCTAGTACTGCTGTGTGTATTATCCTATCTAAAACGATGCTGTGTGTATTCTATCTATCTATACTGTGTGTGTATATCTACAGCTGCTGTGTGTTATTATCTAACGGCCGCTGTTATATCTATCTACACTGCTGTGTGGTAATCTATCATCTAACGCTGCCTGTGTGTATCTATCTATCTAACGCTGCGTGTAAATCTATCTCTTAACACTGCTGTGTGTATCTATCTATTAACATGGCTGTGCCCCCTCAGGGCTAACCCCAGGGGGAGCTGCCTCAAGGCCAGATGGACTCTCTCCTCTCCATAATCTCTAGCCAAGGAGGGTTCGCTCACGCAAACCAGGAGCTGGAGGCTGTGAGTCCCTCTCCCTCCCTCTCTCTCTCCTCTTCACAACACACACACACACACACACACACACACACACACACACACACACACACACACACACACACAACACCACACACACACACTCGACTTTCCCGCGAACTCTTGCTTTAACTCCCTCCTCCTGGTTCCTCTCGGAGAGTCGTTCCGTGCAGGTGACATGCAGGCCCTGCAGATGAGCTGGACAGCCTGCGTTGCCGACCACATCAAGCTCTACGAGAAAACAAGTTTTTCCTCCAAGCTACCCTGGCAGGGGTGAGAGTTTTCCTCCAGAGCTACCTGGCAGGGTGAGTATTTTCCTCCAGAGCTACCCTGGCAGGGTGGTAGTTCCTCCATGAGCTACCCTGGCAGGTGAGTCGGTTCTCAGAGGCTACCTGGCAGGGTGAGTAGTTCCTCAGAGCTACGCTAGCAGGGTGAGTAGGTTTCTCAGAACATTGGCAGGGTGAGTAAGGTTCTGCCAGAGCTACCTGGCAGGGTGAGTATGTCTCTCCAGAGCTACCCTGGCAGGGGTGGAAGTAGGTTCTCCAGAGCTGAACTGGCAGGTGGAGTTAGGGTTCCCAAGTACCTGGCAGGGTGGAGTAGCGTTCCCCAGAGCTATCCCTGGGGGGTGAGTAGTTCCCCAGAGCACCTGGCAGGGTGAGTAGTTTCCTCCAGAGCACCCCTGGCAGGGTGAAGTAGTTCCTCCAGAGCTACCCTGGCAGGGTGAAGTAGGTTCCTCAGAGACTACCTGGCATGGTGAGTAGTTTTCCCTCAGAGGCTACCCTGGAGGGTGAGTAGGTTCTCCAGAGCTACCCTGGCAGGGTGAGTAGGTTCCTCCAGAGCTACCCTGGCAGGGTGGAGTAAGGGTTCTCCAGAGCTTACCTGGCAGGGTGAGTAGTTCTTCCAGAGCTACCTGGGCAGGGTGAGTAGGGTTCCTCAGAGATACCTGGCAGGGTGAGTATTTCTCCAGAAGCTACCTGGAGAGTGAGTAGTTTCCTCAGAGCTACCCTGTGCAGGTGATAGTTTCTCCAGAGCTACCCTGGCAGGGGAGTATTTCCCTCAGAGCTACACGGGCAGGGTGAAGTAGTTCATCAGAGCTACCCTGGCAGGTGAGTAGTTTCTCCAGAGCTACCGCTGGCAGGGTGAGTAGTTTTCCAGAGTACCTGGCAGGGTGAGTAGTTTCTCAGAGCTAACCCTGGCAGGGTGAGTAGGTTCTCAGGAGCACCTGGCAAGGGAGTATGTTTCCTCCAGAGCTACTCCTGGAGGGTGAGAGTTCTCCAGAGCTACTGGCAGCGGTGAGTAGGTCCTCCAGAGCTACCTCTGGCAGGGTGACTATTTTCCTCACAGAGCTACCCGGCAGGGTGAGTGTTCTCCAGGCTACCCTGGGGGTGAGTAGTTCCTCCAGAGCTACCTGGCAGAGTGAGTAGGTTCCCCAGAGCTACCCTGGCAGAGTGAAGTAGGTTCTCCAGAGCTACCCTGGCAAGGTGAGTATTTCCTCCAGAGATGACCTGGCAGAGTGGAGTAGGGTTCCTCCAGACTACCCTGGCAGTGGGTGAGAGGTTTCCTCCGAGCTACCTGGCAAGGTGAGTAGTTCCTTCCAGAGCTCCCTGGCCAGGTGAGTAGTTCTCCAGAGTTACCTGGCAGGGGTGAGTTAGTTCCTCCAGAGCTACGCTGGCAGTAGTGAGTAGGTAGGCTGTCCACCATCATTTAGAAGAGCAGGTGTTTATTCATTAGTCGCGACCATAGGAAAATATTGGTCGTGTTGCAATATTTTTGGTCTGTGCGGTCTTGACTTGACTGTCCGTCTGTCTCCCCTACAGGCTGGACTGAACTTCCTGACTGACTGTCGTCTCTCCCCTACAGGCTGACTGACTTCCTGACGACTGTCTGTCTTCCCGCCTCCAGGCTGGACAGCTTCCTGACGATGCGTCTGGGTCCTCCCCTTACGGCTGGACTGACGTTCCGACTGATCCTGTCTGTCTCCCCCCTACAGGTGATGACTTATCCTGACTGTCCGTTGTCTCCCCCATACGCAGCTGACGACTTCCTCACTGACCTGTTTCCTCTTGGTCCCACCTAACAGGCTAGGACTGACTTCCTGACTGCTGCCTACTGGTTCTCGCCTACAGGCTGGACTGGACTCCTGATGTCCGTCTGTCTCCCCCTACAGGCTGGAGCTGACTTCCATGACTGTCCGTCTCGTCCCCGTACAGGTGGACTGCTCTGACTGGACCGTCTGTCTGCCCCCTACAGGCGAGACTGTTCTTGGACTGTCCTCTGTCTCCCCTACAGGCTGGACTGACTCTGCCTGCCGATCTGTCTTCCCCCTACAGGCTGGACTGACTTGACTGTCGTTGTCTCAAACAGCGGACTGCTGATGTCTCCCCCATAGGCTGGACTTGAACTGCCTGGACTGATCCGTCTGTCTCCCCTACAGAGCTGGACGACTTCCTGACTGCTCTCTGTTGTCCCTACAGGCCCCCTGGACTAGCATTTCCTGACGGATGTCCTCTGTCTCCCCACTAGGGCTGGACTGACTTCCTGTACTGACTGTCTGATATCTCCCCCTACCAGGCTGGTGACTGACTGGCTTCCGTGTCCTACGTGACTGCTTCTGATGCGTCCTCCCTACAGGCTGGACTGACTTCTGTACCGATCTGTCTTCCCCCTAAGGCTGAGCTGACATTCCGAACTGGTACTGATTGCTCTCCCTTACAGGCTGACTGACTTCCTGAACTGTCCGTTCTGTCTTCCCCCTACAGGCTGGGACTGACTTTCCGACTGTTCGTCATGTTTTCCGTCTCCCTACACGGCTGACTGACTTCCTGACTGACTGTTGTCGTCTCCCTACGAGCTGGACTTGAGCTTCCTGACTGATGTCTGTCTCCCTACAGGGCTGGACTGACATTCCTGACTGTCGTCTGTTCTCCCCCTACAGGCTGAGATTCTGACAGTGCTGTCCACCTGGACTCCTTGACTCTGTTTCTCCCCTACAGGCTGGAACTGACTCCTGGACTGGTCCTCGTCCTCCTACGGCTGGATGCTTCTGCGACTGTGTCTGTCTCCCCTACCAGGCTGGACTGACTTCCTGACTGCTGTTTGCTCCTACAGCTACTGAATCTGCTGCCTGTCTGCTCTCCCTCATAGGCTGGACTGACTCCTGACTCACGTCTGTTCCCCCTACAGGCTGGACTAGACTTTGCCTGACTGTCCGCTGTCTCCCCCTACAGGCTGACTGACTTCCGGACTGTACCTCTGTCTCCCTACAGGCTGGACTGACTTCCTGACTGCCGACTCTGTCTCCCCTAGCAGGCTGGAGCTTGTCTTCCGCCCTGACTGTCTGTCTCCCCCTATCAGGCTGGATGACTTCTGACGAACTGTCTGTCTCTCCCTACAGGCTGGACGCTTTCGACTGTCCACTTCCCCCTACGCTGACGGCTCCTGACTACTTCTCGCTCTCCCCTACAGGCTGGACTGAACTTCCTGAACTGGTCGTCTGTCTCGTCCATACAGGCTGGACTGACTTCCTGACGGTCCGTCTGTCCCTACAGGCGGACTGACTTCCTGACTGCCCGTCTGTCTCCCTTACAGGCTGGATGACTTCTGACTTTCCGTCTGTCTCCCCCTAACAGGCT
This sequence comes from Salvelinus sp. IW2-2015, assembly GCF_002910315.2. NCBI lineage: Eukaryota > Metazoa > Chordata > Actinopteri > Salmoniformes > Salmonidae > Salvelinus > Salvelinus sp. IW2-2015. The sequence goes on from NW_019944723.1 coordinate 19,512, forward strand.
GAGACTGACTTCCTGCCGCTGTTCTGATCCCCTACAGCTGGACTGACTTCTGGCTGAATGTCTGTCTCCCCTACGGCTGGGACTGACTTCCTGGCTGAACTGGTCTGTCTCCCCTACAGCTGGACATGACTTTCCTGCTGACTGTCTGTCTTCCCCTACAGCTGACTGACTTCCTGGCTGACTGTCTGTCTCCCCTACATGCTGGACTGACTTCCTGACGACTGTCTGTTCTCCCTTAGGCTGGAACCTGATTCCTCACTGATCTTGTCTCCCCCTATAGGCTGACTGACTTCCTGACTGACTTCTCTGTCTCCCTATAGGCCTGACTGACTTCCTGACTCTCTGTCCCCCTACAGGCTGGGACTGAATTCCTGACTCTCTGTCTCCCCCTATAGCGCTGGAGGCAGGATGACACGGTTACAGTGGTGTTCTCCTCCAGTATGAGGAGAACATGGACCCTTCGCCTCCTTTCGCAAGAGGGTGAGGAAACCAGGTGTACTGAATCACTCACATGTCTAGTTAGATTAGTATGTGTATCGGACCGTATGTAGTGGTGTGGTATATTGGCCAGTAAAATGCTAGTGGTGTGTATTTGCGTCAGTATGTAGTGGTGTGTAATTGGCTCAGGGTCAGTATGAGTGGTTCAGTATGCTATGGTGTGTATTGGTCAGAAGTAGTGGGTGTAGTGGTGGTGTAGTGGTCAGTATGTATGTGGTAATGTAGTGTGTAGGGGTGTGTATTGGTCAGTATGTAGTGGTTAGTTGTGTATTGGTCAGATAGTAGTGGTGTATGTAGTGGTGTGTATGGTCAGTATGTATGAGTGGTGTGTATTGAGTCAGATATGTGTGGTGTGGTATGGTCAGTATGGTAGTGGTCAGTATGTATGTGGTCGTGTACTTGCAGAATGTTGTAGTGTGTGTAGTGGTCAGTATGTAGTGGTGTGTATTGGTCAGGTGTGAGTAGTGGTATGTAGGTGGTCAGTATGTAGTGGTGTGTATTGGTGTATATGTATGGGTATATGTAGTGTGTTGTACGTGGTAGTATGTAGTGGTGTGTAGTGAGTATGTAGTGCAGTAATGTAGTGGTAGTTATGTAGTGGTGTAGTAGGTGGTGTGTATTGGTCAGTATGTAGTGGTGTGTATGGTCAGTCATGTGTGGTGTGTAGTGGTGTGGTAGTGGTCAATGTAGTGGTCAGTATGTTAGATGGTGTGATTAATTGGTCAGTTAAGTAGTATGGTCAGTGTATGGTTGGTCAGTATGTAGTGGTTGTGTAGTGGTCAGTATGTAGTGTGTTATCGGTCAGTATGTAGTAGTGTGTATCGGTCAGTAGTTTTTATTTTTAGACTCATCGTGTGGTTTACAGGAACGCACCATAGATACTGACTCCGACAGGTTACCCTCAAGCTGGTGAGTCATACACACAGATAGATATGTACAAGGTCCCCTCACTGGTGATCATACCAAGATAGATATGTAACAAGTTACCTCAGCTGGTGAGTCACACACACAGAATAGATTGTAACCTAAGGTTAACCCAGCCTGGTGAGTCATCAACAGATTGATATGTAACAAGGTTACCCTCAGCCTGGTGAGTCATACAACAGATACGATATGTAACAAGGTACCCTCACTGGTGAGTCAACACACAAGATAGATATGTAACAAGGTACCTCAGCCTGGTGAGTCACACACACAGATAGATATGTAACAAGGTTACCCTCAGCCTGGTGAGTCATACACACAGATAGTAATGTCAAGGTTACCCTCAGCTCTGGTGAGTCATACACACAGATAGATTATGTAACAAGGTTACCCTCAGCCTGGTGAGTCAACCACACAGATAGATATGTAACAAGGTTACCCTCAGCCTGGTGAGTCACACACACAATAGATATTTAACAAGGTTACATCTCCAGCCTGGTGAGTCATACACACAGATAGATAATGTAACAAGGTTACCCCTAGACCTGGTGAGTCATACACACCAGATAGATATGTAACAAGGTTACCCTCAGCTGGTGAGTCACACACACAGAATAGATATGTAAACAAGGTTACCTCAGCCTGGTGAGTCTACAACACGCGATAGATATGTAACAAGGTTCACCCTCAGCCTGGTGAGTCATACACACAGATAGATATGTAACAAGGTTACCCTCAGCCTGGTGAGTCATACACACAGATAGATATGTACACAGGTACCTCAGCCTGGTGAGTCACACACACAGATAGATATGTAACAAGGTTACCCTCAGCCTGGTGAGTCACCACACGATAAGATATGTAACAAGGTTACCCTCAGCCTGGTGAGTCAACCACAGAATAAGATAGGTTAACAAGGTTACCCTCAGCCTGGTGAGTCATACATCACAGCAAGTAGTAATCATGTATACCCAGGCCTAGGGATAAACCTCGGTGGGAGTCAATCAATACTGTTGATGTGACATCACAGATAGAGTACTGAGTAACAAGGTTACCTCAGCCTGGTGAGTCACACACAGATAGATATGTAACAAGGTTACCCTCAGCCTGGTGAGTCACCCACACATGATAGATATGTAACAAGGTTACGTCAGCCTGGTGAGTCATACACACAGATAGATATGTAACAAGGTTCCCTCAGCCTGGTGGTCACACACACAATAGATATGTAAGTTACTGCCGGTGAGTCACACACAGATAATATGTAACAAGTTACCTCAGCCTGGTGAGCACACACAGATAGATATGTAACAGGTTACCCTCAGCCTGGTGAGTCAACACACAGATAGATATGTGATAAGTGTAACAAACGGGTTGTAATTCACCATGTGTTTTAGGGTCGTAGCATTCTCTCCAACAAGATGCCAGAACCATTACATTCTTTCTACACTCTTCCTGCATTGCCTGGTCTTCCTGGTATGTAGCCTTTTGACCTTTCACCCCTCACACCCCGGTGCCCATTGGCTTATTCAGAGATGTTTGCTGATGTCATAATGTGTGTTTGTGTGTGTTCTCAGGTGCTTTATTGAGACTGCCTGGAGTGAGGAGCATCGGTCGAGACTGCTCTGCCTTCTGTGCCAAGAAGTGAGTTTCATTGTCTTCCTTCCGGAGCAGAACAGCGGTGTGTTTTGGGATATAGTTAGGATTGCCTCGAATCTTTAATCTCCTCCCTCTGTCTGTTTCTCAGTACTCGGATCGCCTGCATCGTCATGAGAACGGGGACAACCTGTGACGCTTTCAAGAAACTGGTGGGTGGGGGGGGCGGACTAGGTCAGTTCATGACGTCAGTGATCTTCAGGTCATAAGTCGGAGTTCTAGAAAGATGCCAGAATTCCGACTAGGAATTCTGAGTGGGTGGACGTTCAACACTATTTTCCAAGTCTGAGTTTTTTTCCCGAGTTGGTTTGACAGGAAGAACAGCTTTATTTTCTGCAGTAGCTGCTTTTAACCAACTAGGTGGTAGACTTGCTCTCTTCTTCGGGGGGGGGGAACTAAGTGGATGTGGTTTACGTGCAAACCCGTAATATTACATTTTCAAATCTTTGCATTAACCGTGAACTTAAACAGACCAATGTGATTTTGGCTAGTCGAGCTGTCAATGGGATGCTGGTCAGAAAAGTCGCCTTAGGTCTTGCTATATTCTGTTCTAGCCTGTATTCTCCTATTACTGATATTAACTGTAATCTCCTATGCTGAATATGAACTCTAATCTCATATACTGATATGAACTGTAATCTCCTATACTGATATGAACTGTAATCTCTATACTGAGATGAACTGTAATCTCCTATACTGATATGAATGTAATCTCCTATACTGATATGAACTGTAATCTCCTATGCTGATATGAACTGTAATCTCCTATGGATATTAACTGTAATCTCCTGTGCTGATATTAACTGTAATCTCCTGTGCTGATATTAACTGTAATCTCCTATGCTGATATTAACTGTAATCTCCTATACTGATATGAACTGTAATGTCCTATACTGATATGAACTGTAATCTCCTATACTGATATGAACTGTAATCTCCTATACTGATATGAACTGTAAGCTCTATACTGATATGAAACTGTAATCTCCTATGCTGATATTAACTGTAATCTCCTATGCTGATATTAACTGTAATCTCCTATGCTGATATTAACTGTAATCTCTATACTGATATTAACTGTAGTCTCCTGTACTGATATTAATTTTGATGAATGAAGTATTGATTGACAAGAGGGGTGTTTGTTATCATTCGATAGGCTATGTTAGGGTGTTTGGGAATACTGTGAAAGCGCATTGTATATTGGTTAAGGGATTAAATATTACGAGACAATTTAAGAGATGTTGATTAAGATGAAGTTATTTTTCCTTGGTTTTAGATTTCCCTCATTGAGAGTACATCGTTGAGGAAAATGTCGAAGAATTATCACAGCACCTGTAATTGCTAGAAATATATGAATTTCATTAAATTGCCAAATGATTTAGCTTGTATCTTATGTTGAAGTGTATCTGTTTCGTGACATGTTGTTTTCTTAGTTGGGGGTGCCGGAAGGGACGTTGTTTCCAGTCAGTGAATAGGGGTGATGTGCTTGTGTGGAC
>NW_019944723.1:24110-43710 GCF_002910315.2 Salvelinus sp. IW2-2015
TTGGACAGAGGGACAACCAGACTATGGTCATGATTTCTGTTACAGTATTTCACATGAATGGTTACTGACATCTCATGTGGTTGATTATGTTGAACGATTCCTATATCCCGTACCTCTCTCACACTTGCTGTTAGGACCATATACTAACTACAGCTGCCCGCCATGTCACTGTCTCATCTATTCTCCCTCCATTCACTGTCACATCTATTCTCTCTCCATGTCACTGTCTCATCTATTCTCCTCCATATCACTGTCACATCTATTCTCCTCTCCATGTCACTGTCTCAATCTGTTCTCCCTCCAATCACTGTCTCATCTGTTCTCTCTCTCCATGTCATGTCACATCTATTTCTCCCTCCATGTCACTGGTCTCATCTGTTTCTCTCTCCATGTCACTAGTCACATCTATTCTCTCCTCTCATGTTACTCGTCACCATCTATTTCTCCCTCTCATGTCACTGTCACATCTATTCTCCCTCCATGTCACTGTCACAACTCTATTCTTCCCTCCATGTCACTGCAATCATTCTCCTCCATGTCACTGTCACATCTATTCTCCCTCCATGTCACTGTCACATCTATTCTCCCTCCATGTCACTGTCACATCTATTCTCTCCATGTCATGTCACATCTTTCTCTCCTCTCCATAGTCAGCGTCACATCTATTCTCCCTCCATGTCACTGTCACATCTATTCTCTCTCTCCATGCACTGTCACATCTATTCTTCCCTCCCATGTCCACTGTCACTATCTACTTCCCTCTCCAATGTCAGTCACATCTATTCTCCCTCTCATTCCACTGTCACATCTATTCTCCTCCATGTCACTGTCACATCATTCCCTCTCCATGTCACTGTCACATCTATTCTCCCTCCATGTCACTGTCACATCTATTCTCCCTCCATGTCACTTCACATCTATTCCCCTCTCCATGCATCCATCTATTCTCCCTCCATGTCACTGTCAGTCACATCTTTCTCCCTCCATGTTCACTGTCACATCTATTTCTCCCTTGTTGAGGGGTCTTTGGTTCCTAGCTTGATGGATATTCTCCTTCCATGTCACTGTCACATCTATTCTCTCTCCATGTCACTGTCACATCTATTCTCCCTCCATGTCACTGTCACATCTATTCTCCCTCCATGTCACTGTCACATCTATCTATCCTTCTAAATAAACTAGGCATTTACCTATGTGTTTGTGTCACCTGGTGATTGGTCACAATGAGTGATGTCACAATAGAAATAGAATCCATTTCTATAGATTATATCATAGAGATCATATTCATTACTATTCTAATTCCTAATTCTATGGCTGTTACATTGTCAATCATAATGTCACAATGATCATTGTCAAAATGATGTGGTGTCAGATTCATAAAGACGTCAGACTGAGTGATGTCATCACGTGGTGTCAAAAGGTCTGATGCCCCATTTTGTTTCAGAAGGTCATATTGAAGTCAAAATGCTTGARGTTAACAGGGAATGTCAATGTTGTCACAGTATGGGACTTAAAATTGGTTTTATCATAGTGTTTTATTGCATGATAAAGGTCATAATTTGCATCACACAGGTACTAATGGTGCGTCCAAGACAATTGGGAACGAGGTGAAATCATGACGTCAGTGAGCTTCAGGTCAGAAGATCTGAGCTCTAGAAAGATGCCAGAGTAAGCAGATCGTTCAAAGAGATTTTTTTTTTTTACCCAGTCGGAGCTCGTTTTTTCCAGAGTTCCAAGTTGTCTTGAACGCACCGAAGTCAGAAGTCGAAGATGTCGGAGTTCCCAGTTGATTTGAACGCAGCAAAAGCCCGCACGGTAAGGACGGTTACTGGATAGGCGCAACCACACCCTTCAGCGCTRTAGGGTATTCGGACTAATGCAGAGCATTTCGAGCGGATCACTTTTGTGAAGTCTGAAACGTGTGTCGCATTAATGGGAATAAACAGGTTCAGGCTTGCGCCTGCATGAAKGTTACAAAAATCAAAAGGTCAWGAAGTTTTGACTACATGGTTTCTGCAGTTGCTCTTCACCGACTTCATCCTGCGGGCATCGCCTGTGTTGTGGGAGGGTCTATTGTCAACCAATCATTATGGTGTTTTTTTGTTGTTCGACCAATGCGAACGTGACCAAAGACGACTGAAACAGGATCTTGCCGGGAATCATGTAGCCTAAACAACGGATATATACAAAATGAATGTGACGTTTGATGCTCTCTCACTGATTGATTGTACAATGTATATTATTATTATTATTACATTATTTCAGTTTGTGAGCGTGTGTTCTGGAAGGGTTGGGATATGTTTATTTTAACATTCTAAAGAAAAACTTTTATAAAACAATGGCAACGCGTTGCCATGTTGATCTGAGCCTTGCCGTTTCGTCTGTCGCAGATGCACCTCCCCCCAATTCACTCTTCGACTTTGGTCTACAGTCGGTTGCTTGAGCCCTTACGAGTCAAACGCACCCGTCAGTTGATGTATTGGAATGAGAGGTCCCTGTCTACAGTCGGTTGCTTGAGCCCTACCAATCAAACGTACCCATCAGTTGATGTGTTGGAACGAGAGGTCCCTGTCTACAGTTTGTAGGGGTTTGCAGGAGATCTCAGTTCTGTCTGAGGGAGACTCAATTAGGCTGCATTATTCATGCGAGGAGTCCCCTTGGAGGGTTGTGATGAGGAGTTTTCATGGAGAACGACGTCCCTAAACCTCATACTGGCTCATTAAACTGTAACAAGGCGGTCTNGAGGAGTCCCCTTGGAGGGTTGTGATGAGGAGTTTTCATGGAGAACGACGTCCCTAAACCTCATACTGGCTCATTAAACTGTAACAAGGCGGTCTGACCACACGCAACATCCCCACTTGCTGAAATCCAGACACTTTACACTTTGATATCCGTCAACATGCCGTCAGCAGAGGGCGATAGAGGAATGCGTTCTCTGAATTATTTATTGGCCTCATGCTGGCTCTCCTTCTCTCATCCTTACCTTGTTTCTGTCTGTCTTATTTCTCTCTCTTTATTTCCTTCTCTGTCTTATTTCTCTCTCTGTCTTTATTTCATTATCTGTCTTATTTCTCTCTCCCTTTCTGTCTCTTTCATTCTCTGTCTGTTTGTCATTGTGTTTTGTTTGTCCAGTGTTGCTAAAGGGATCTTTCTGTCCATAGAGATGCGCATGCAGAAATACTGTAATGAATAGTGGTGCTCTTATGTCTCCAGGCAGGAAGAAAGCTGTTCCCTGTGTCTTTCTACCTCACGGTTGACAATACATACGAACTGCTGCTTCTGCTAATAAGGGTGTAATTTAATTCAACCTGCACTGCTGAAAAATACATAACAAATMACCTGTTAACGTGAAATCACAAAACTGCAAATAATGTGTTGAGATCAGAGGAGTGATGTCCAGTATTTCTATGAAATATGACCTATAATTAATTCATTCATTAATTAGAATTTAAGTTCAATCATTTAACTTTCCCCCCAAAAAATGGTAGGGGATAGTGGGGTATGTTGAGCCACCCCTTGTTTCTAGGAAACCATAAACAAAGTGTATCATGTGACCAAATATTTAGGAAGAGGTCATCATTTCACGGAGTCATGGGGAAAAAAAGTGGTTTAGCAAGTTAGATCCAAAAAACAGATTTTCACCAAGTCAAATAAATGTATTGTGTTTTATAGGTATCTAAACGTATCTAAACCAACGTAGATCATTTTAAGACTGTTTTATACGTCGTTTGGGATCTCCATAAGCTACGATATGAGGTCATTAACCTAGCAAAGGGCATCCTCGGCTCAGGAGGATGACATTCTCAGAGGAAATAGCAAGCATTTTTTTAAACGGTCTGTTTGTGATACAAGTTTGAAGTGGGATTTTGAAGTGTTATTTTCTCCAATTGATGGTTTGGCCACAAATCCGAATATAGGAAGAGTCAACAACATTATTCGGGTTGGAGTTAACAGAACATGATTTTCACTGTTACTTTAAACCCCTGTTTTAAAGACTACTCCGCAGGGTTAAAGGTCAACTCCGTTACAATTCCAGTCGWTTCAGGAAGTACACTTGAAAGTCCAATTTCAATTCTCTACCCGTGATTTTCAATTAGGAAAAAAAATTGGAATTGGAATTTGGTTTACATTCTGAAGTGACTGGAATTGAAATGGAATTGACCCCAAGCCTGCTCCTCCTCAGGCCAGAAGGCCTATATGAAGCTTTCCCTCTTCATTCACGTCTTCGTAGCTGTGGAAATGTCATTCACTGGTTCAACACCATTCAAGATGATTTATTTTGTGTTGCTAAGTACCTCAGCACAGAAAATGACGAATCAAGATTTTTTTCTTCTCCGTGATCATTAGTACAAAGAGTGTGTGTGGGTGTGTCATAATCACAAAAAAAAATATTAGTCACATACACATGGTTAGCAGATGTTAATGCGAGTGTAGCGAAATGCTTGTGCTTCTAGTTCCGACAATGCAGTAATAACCAACAAGTAATCTAACCTAACAATTCCACAACTACTACCTTACACACACACACAAGTGTAAAGGGATAAAGAATATGTACATAAAGATATATGAATGAGTGGTGGTACAGAACGGCATGGCAGATGCAGTAGATGGTATAGAGTACGGTATATACATATGAGATGGGTAATGTAGGGTTGTAAACATTATATTAAGTGGCATTGTTTAAAGTGGCTAGTGGTACATGTATTACATAAAGATGGCAAGATGCAGTAGATGATATAGAGTACAGTATATACATATGAGATGGGTAATGTAGGGTATGTAAACATTATATTAGTGGCATTGTTTAAGTGGCTGTGGTACATTTTTACATAATTTCCATCAATTCCCATTTTTAAAGTGGCTGGAGTTGAGTCAGTATGTTGGCAGCGGGCCGCTAAAGTTAGTGGTGGCTGTTTAACAGTCTGATGGCTTGAGATAGAAGCTGTTTTTCAGTCTCTCGGTCCCTGCTTTGTGCACCTGTACTGACCTCGCCTTCTGGATGATAGCGGGGTGAACAGGCAGTGGCTTGGGTGGTTGTTGTCCTTGATGATCTTTATGGCCTTCCTGTGACATCGGGTGGTGTAGGTGTCCTGGAGGGCAGGTAGTTTGCCCCTGGTGATGCGTTCTGCAGACCTCACTACCCTCTGGAGAGCCTTACGGTTGTGGGCGGAGCAGTTGCCGTACCAGGCGGTGATACAGCCCGACAGGATGCTCTCGATTGTGCATCTGTAGAAGTTTGTGAGTGCTTTTGGTGACAAGCCGAATTTCTTCAGCTCCTGAGGTTGAAGAGGCGCTGCTGCGCCTTCTTCACAACGCTGTCTGTGTGGGTGGACCAATTCAGTTTGTCCGTGATGTGTACACCGAGAACTTAAAACTTTCCACCTTCTCCACTACTGACCCGTCGATGTGGTAGGGGGGTGCTCCCTCTGCTGTTTCCTGAAGTCCACAATCATCTCCTTTGTTTTGTTGACGTTGAGTGTGAGGTTATTTTCCTGACACCACACTCCGAGGGCCCTCACCTCCTCCCTGTAGGCCGTCTCGTCGTTGTTGGTAATCAAGCCTACCACTGTAGTGTCATCCGCAAACTTGATGATTGAGTTGGAGGCGTGCATGGCCACGCAGTCGTGGGTGAACAGGGAGTACAGGAGAGGGCTCAGAACGCACCTTGTGGGGCCCCAGTGTTGAGGATCAGCGGGGTGGAGATGTTGTTACCTACCCTCACACCTGGGGGCGGCCCGTCAGGAAGTCCAGGACCCAGTTGCACAGGGCGGGGTCGAGACCCAGGGTCTCGAGCTTGATGACGAGTTTGGAGGGTACTATGGTGTTAAATGCTGAGCTGTAATCGATGACAGCATTCTCACATGGGTATTCCTCTTGTCCAGATGGGTTAGGGCAGTGTGCAGTGTGGTTGCGATTGCGTCGTCTGTGGACCTATTGGGTCGGTAAGCAAATTGGAGTGGGTCTAGGGTGTCCGGTAGGGTGGAGGTGTATGGTCCTTGACTAGTCTCTCAAAGCACTTCATGATGACGGAAGTGAGTGCTACGGGCGGTAGTCGTTTAGCTCAGTTACTTAGCTTTCTTGGACAGGACAAATGGTGGCCCTCTTGAAGCATGTGGGAACAGCAGACTGGGTAAGGATTGATTGAATATGTCCGTAAACACACCAGCCAGCTGGTCTGCGCATGCTCTGAGGACGCGGCTGGGAATGCCGTCTGGGCCTGCAGCCTTGCGAGGTTAACACGTTTAAATGTTTTACTCACCTCGGCTGCAGTGAAGGAGAGCCCGCAGGTTTGGTAGGGGGCCGTGTCAGTGGCACTGTATTGTCCTCAAAGCGGGCAAAAAAGTTGTTTAGCCTGTCTGGGAGCAAGACATCCTGGTCCGCGACGGGGCTGGTTTTCTTTTTGTAATCCGTGATTGACTGTAGACCCTGCCACATACCTCTTGTGTCTGAGCTGTTGAATTGCGACTCGATTTTGTCTCTGTACTGGGACTTAGCCTGTTTGATTGCCTTGCGGAGAGAATAGCTACACTGTTTGTATTCGGTCATGCTTCCGGTCACTTGCCCTGGTTAAAAGCTGGGTTCGCGCTTTCAGTTTCACGCGAATGCTGCCGTCAATCCACGGTTTCTGGTTTGGGAATGTTTTTATCGTTGCTGTGGGTACGACATCGTCAATGCACTCCTAATGAACTCGCTCACCGAATCAGCATATCCGTCAATATTGTTGTTGGACGCGATGCGCGGAACATATTCCAATCCGCGTGATCGAAGCAGTCTTGAAGCGTGGATTCAGATTGGTCGGACCAGCGTTAACAGACCTGAGCGCGGGAGCTTGTTGTTTGAGTTTCTGTTTGTAGGCTGGAATCAACAAAATGGAGTCGTGGTCAGCTTTTCCGAAAGGGGGGCGGGGGAGGGCCTTATATGCGTCGCGGAAATTAGTATAACAATGATCTAGGGTTTTTCCAGCCCTGGTAGCACAATCGATATGCTGATAGAATTTAGGGAGTTTTGTTTTTAGATTAGCCTTGTTAAAATCCCAGCTACGATGAATGCAGCCTCAGGGTGTGTGGTTTCCAGTTTCAAAGAGTCAGATAAGTTCGTTCAGGGCCATCGATGTGTCTGCTTGGGGGGAATATATACGGCTGTGATTATGATTGAAGAGAATTCCCTTGGTAGATAATGCGGTCGCACATTTGATTGTGAGGAGTCTTAGATCAGGTGAACATAATGACTTGAGTTCCTGTGTGTTGTTATGATGATCACACCACTTCTCGTTAATCATAAGGCATACCCCCCCGCCCCTCTTCTTACCGGAAAGATGTTTGTTTCTGTCGGCGCGATGCATGAAGAAACCAGCTGGCTGCACCGACTCCGTTAGCGTCCCTTGAGTTAGCCATGTTTCCGTGAAGCAGAGCACGTTGCAATCCCTGATGTCTCTCTGGAATGCTACCCGTGCTCGGATTTCATCAACCTTATTGTCAAGAGACTGGACATTGGCGAGTAGTATGCTAGGGAGTGGAGCGCGATGTGCCCGTCTCCGAAGCCTGACCACGAGACCGCCTCGTTTGCCCCTTTTTCGGCGTCGCACAGGCGATCCGCGGCTGGGATCAGATCATTGTATTGGGTGGAAGGCAAACACTGGATCCGTTTCGGAAAGTACTATTCTCTGGTAGGAACGATGATGTTGACGTTAATCGTGTATTCAGTAGTTCTCCGCCTGTATGTAATGAAACCTAAGATTACCTGGGGTACCGATGTAAGAAATAACACATAAAAAACAAAATACTGCATATTTTCCAAGGAACGCGAAGCGAGGCGGCCATCTCTTTTCGGCGCGGGAAGTACGCTTCCGTGTGTGTGTGTGGGTGTGTGTGGGTGTGGGTGTGGTGTGTGTTGTGTGGGGTGTGTTGGGTGTGTGGGTTGTGTGTGTGTGTGTGGGTGTGGTGTGGGTGTGTGGGGTGTGGGGGTGTGTGTGTGTGTGTGGGGGGTGGTGGGTGTGTGGGTGGTGTGTGTGTGGTGTGTGTGTGTGTGTGTGGTGGGGGGGGGTCATGAATCCTTCGACAGCATCTTTCACCACTCCTCCTCATTCCCTTTATCTCCTAGGAACTGTCGTACCTCCTCCCCCACAACAACCCCGCCTTCTCTATCGCTCCTTCCCAGCATGCAGTCGCTTCGTACCGGTTTCCCCCCCGGTCGTTGCCATGGAAACAGTCCTCTGTCAGGTTGCTCCTGCCGAACGCTCCCGTGCGTTCTGATTCGCTTGACGCATCTGGCTGAGTTGCCCACACATGTAACCCCTGTCCAGCCAATCGATGTCTAGAGCCCCCCCCCGCCTGCGCACCGCTCTGTGGCCTGTCCCCCCCCCCCCCCCTTTCACCCGGCTACCGTCCTTGGTGAGACGGTTACAGGAGGTAACTGTGGGGATTGGAGCTGGGTCTCAGAGTGGAAGCTGCTGCACTAACCTACTGATCACTGGGATCCATGGCCTCATGGCAAAAACAACATTCATATTACTTACAGTCAGACTCTTAGTCTCCTGAAGTGTTTATTGAAGAGTACCTGGTGTCAGACACAATTCAAATGGATACATTACTGTCAGGCACTTTGTGTCAATTTATTTTCTACAAAGCACAGTGAAATGTCTTTGATTGATACTGAGGGTTAATTATTGTGGGAATGAATGGGAACACTTGCTTTTGATCAAGTGCTGTTGATGTCTCTTTTTGATGAGGTTGGATGTTGCACATTCATCTCTCTCTGGCTGTCTGTCTGTGAGTGTGTTGTCTCTCCTGGTCCTCTCTGGTCTCTCTGTGAGTGTGTGTTCCGCTGTCTCTCTGTGAGTGTTTGTCTCTCCTGGTCTGTCTGTGAGTGTGTTGTCTCTCTGGTCTCTCTGTGAGTGTGTTGTCTCTCTCCTGGTCTCTCTGTGAGTGTGTTGTCTCTCCTGGTCTTGTTCTGTGAGTGTGTTGTCTCTCCTGGTCTGTCTGTGAGTGTGTTGTCTCTCCTGGTCTCTCTGTGAGTGTATTGGTCTTCTCCTGGTCTCCAGGAGAGACAAAAACAAATAGTCCCACTAAGCGCAAATCAGATGGGATGCTGTGGTAGCCATGCTGGTTAAGTGTGCTTGAATTCTAAATAAATCACTAACAGTGTCACCAGCAAAAGCATCCACACACCATCACACCTCCTCCTCCATGCTTCACGTTGGGAACCACACTGCGGAGATCACCATCTACACTACTCTGCGTCTCACAAAGACACGGCGGTTGGAACCAAAAATCTCAATTTTGGACTCATCAGAACAAAGGACAGATTTCCCCAGGTCTAATGTCCATTTGCTCGTGTTTCTTGGCCCAAGCAAGTCTCGTCTTATTATTGGTGTCCTTTAGTAGTGGTATCTTTTGCAGCATTCGACCACAAAGGCCTGATTCATGGCAGTCTCCTCTGAAGATGAGATGTGTCCAACTTTGACGTGGTCCTGGTACTCTAGATGCAGCTTGATTCCATGTAGATACAGTCTCATACAGTCTCACTACTCACTCACACTACGATAGCGTTTTACCATACAGAAAGATAGCTTGTTTTAGACTCTCCAGGAGGAAGATCCTTGTTTTAGGACAATCTCCAGGAGGAAGATAGCCTTGTTTTAGGACACTCCAGGAGGAGATAGCTTGTTTTAGGACATCTCCAGGAGGAAGATAAGCCTTGTTTTAGGACATCTCCGGAGGAAGATAGCCTTGTTTTAGGACATCCTCCAGGAGGAAGATAGCCTTGTTTTAGGACATCTCCAGGAGGAAGATAGCCTTGTTTTAGGACATCTCCAGGAGGAAGATAGCCTTGTTTTAGGACATCTCCAGGAGGAAGATAGCCTTGTTTGACCAGGGAGGGACTAGCCTTGTTTCAGACATCTCCAGGGGAAGATAGCCTTGTTTTAGGACATCTCCAGGAAGGAAGATATCCTTGTTTTAGGACATCTCCAGGAGGAAGATAGCCTTGTTTTAGGACATCTCCAGGAGGAAGAATCCTTGTTTCAGGACATCTCAGGAGGAAGATACCTTGTTTTAGAACTCCTCCAGGAGGAAGATAGCCTTGTTTTAGACATCTCCAGGGAGGAAGATAGCCTTGTTTTAGGACATCTCCAAGGAGGAAGATAGCCTTGTTTTAGGACATCTCCAGGAGGAAGATAGCCTTGTTTCAGGACATCTCCAGGAGGAAGATAGCCTTGTTTTAGGACATCTCCAGGGGGAGAGAATAGCCTTGTTTTAGAACTCCTCCAGGAGGAAGATAGCCTTGTTTCAGGACATCTCCAGGAGGAAGATAGCCTTGTTTTAGGACATCTCCAGGGGAAGATAGCTTGTTTACAGGACATCTCCAGGAGGAAGATAGCCTTGTTTCAGGACATCTCCAGGAGGAAGATAGCCTTGTTTTAGGACATCTCCAGGGGGAAGATAGCCTTGTTTTAGGGACATTCCGGGAGGAGATAGCCTTGTTTCAGGACACTCCTCAGGAGGAAGACTACCTTGTTTAGGACATCTCTAGGGGGAAAGATAGCCTTGTTTCAGGACATCTCCAGGAGGAAAGATAGCCTTGTTTTAGGACATCTCCAGGAGGAAGATAGCTTGTTTTAGGCATCTCAGGAGGAAGATAGCCTTGTTCTTAAGGACATCTCAGGAGGAAATACCTGTTTTCTTGCAGAAACAGATAGCTTTGTGTCCTGTCTAATGGGAATTGAGGGAAACACACTTGTTCCTGTCTAATGGGGAAACACACTTGTTCCTGTCTAATGGAGGAAACACACCTTGTTCCTGTCTAATGGGGCATTGAGGGAAAGCACACCTTGTTCCTGTCTATGGAGGGAAACCCCCTTGTTCCTGTCTAATGGAGGGAAACACACCTTGTTCCTGTCTAATGGAGGGAAACACACCTTGTTCCTGTCTAATGGAGGGAACACACCTTGTTCCTGTCAATGGAGGGAAAACACCTTGTTCCTGTCTATGGGCCACTGAGGGAAACCACCTTTCTCCTGTCTAATGGGGCACAGGAGGGAAACAAACCTTGTTCCTGTCTAATGGAGGGACACACACTTGTTCCTGTCTAATGGGGCACTGAGGGAAACACACCAGTGAGAGTATGGAGCATCATGGCTCGACAATAGAAATAGCAAATAGAATTCTAGAATGTACAAGAACCTTCTTATGAGGAGGAATAAGGTCGGCCATTTTGTTCAGAGAGTCAGTCAACCGTGGCCAAGCCAGTGCTGTGGTAAGATATTGTTGTAAAATAAGGCATTTGAGGAATTATCTCTCACACTGTATGTTTGTTAGCTAGCTAGCCATTTTTTTTTGGGGGGGGGGTTAATGATTCCAGTACATGTTTTAAATTAACTGCCAATATGCCAACATTCCATTCAACCAACGCGTTCCAATCCACAGCCATCCAGACACGAGATCAGTTGATGATCGCTGTTAGTCTAGTTGGAAGGCAATATGTAACGATAATGTATCATATAAAAAAAAACACTGATTCTTTTCAGCAGTCTCTACTGGACGGACACGCAGGTGGAAAGCCACCGTGTGTGTGTGCGTGTGCGTGGTGCGTGTGTGTTGTGGTGTGTGTGTGTGTGTGTGTGTGTGTGTGTGTGTGTGTGTGTGTGTGCGTGTGTCCAGCTGGTCTGAGCCTCCTCCCTCAGGAAGCCCCTTGGTGAAGATTTTGCAGGAGACAGTCGTGAAAGAAAATACTGTGAGAAAATCGGTGTGGGGAGAGGCTGGGTCACTCTGCCACTCAATGAGTTACTGTGTCTGGTGTCTGTCTGTCTGCACTCAATGAGTTACTGTGTCTGTCTGTCTGCACTCATGAGTTACTATGTCTGTCTGTCTGCACTCAATGAGGTTACTGTGTCTGCACTGTCTGTCTCACTCAATGACTTACTGTGTCTGTCTGTCTGCACTCACAATGATTTACTGGTGTCTGTCTGGTCTGCACTCAATGAGTTACTGTGTTCTGTCTGTCTGTCACTCAATGAGTTACCTGTGTCTGATCTTTTCTGTCTGTCTGCACTCAAAGTTAGTGTTGTCTTCTGTCTGTCTGTCTGTCTGCACTCAATGAGTTACTGTGTCTGTCTGTCTGTCTGCCACTCAATGAGTTACTGTGTCTGTCCTGTCTGCTGCACTCAATGAGTACTGGTCTGTCTGTTGTCTGTCCTGTCCCTGTTGTCTGCACTCAATGAGTTACTGTGTCGTCTGTGCGTCTGTCTGTTGTCTGACTCAATGAGTTACTGTGTCTGTCTGTCTGTCTGTCTGCCACTCAATTGAGTTATCGTGTCTGTCTGGATCTGTCTGTCTGTTGTCTGTCGTCTGGTCTGTAGTCTGCGCTCATGAAGTTACTGTGTCTGTCTGTCTGCACTCACTGAGTTTACTGTGTCTGTCTGTCTGTCTGTCTGTATGTCAGCACACTCATTACGCTTACTGTCCCTGTCTGGTCTGTCTTGTTCTGTCCGTCTGTCTGTCTGTCTGTCTGTCTGCACTCAATGGAGTTTACTATGGTTACTGTATGTCTGTGTCTGCACCAATGAGTTACTGTGTCTGCTCTCGCTCAATGGTCTTGCGCACTTCAATTGAGTTAGGTTGTACTGCTACTGTCTGCACTCAATGAGCTTACTGTGTCTGTCCTGTCTGCACTCAATGGACGTTCTCTATGTCCGTTGTGTCTGTCTGCCACCAAATGATGTACTGTAAGTGCGTTGCTGTGTCTAAATGCTGGAGTTGGGTTGTGCATGTTTGTGTAGCATGACATTGCCAGTGCAGGCTTATAGGCTCTGCTATAATGGAGTGGTAAGACAACTGGTAGTGGGATTGAACTAACTGTGTGTTGTTGTGTGTGTGCGTGTGGTGTGTGTGTGTGTGGTGTGTGTGTGTGTGTGATGTGGTGTGTGTGTGCGTGCGGTGCGTGGTGTGTGTGTGTGTGTGTGCATAGGTGTGTGTTTTGTTGGTGCGTGTGCGTGTCGTGTGTGTGTGTGTGTGGCACAATAGGTCACCTGAGCTCTCTTCCCACTCACCACTCAGGAAACCACAAGCACTGAACGTCCCGTATTATAAAGTGTGAAGCAACATTAGCGCTGCTTAGACCCGAGCTTTAGGGAGTGTGGCGTGAGAGTGCAGGGAGAGCAGGCACCCCAAAAATCTGAGGGGCACAAAATACGTGAGGATGGCTAGAGGTGGTCCGGAGGGGCCGGAGGGTAGTCCGGAGGGGGGCTGGAGGGGGGGCGAGTAGTCCGGAGGGGGGGCTAGCCCCACTGAACATAAATTGGGAGAATTTAGCATTTTTCAAACATCCGAAGCAGCTTTTTCCTGCAATCGAGAGCCATAATCATTATGCTTAATTATTTTTTTTAAATATTACAGTACCAGTCAAAAGTTTGGACACACCTACTCATTTCAGGGTTTTTCTTTCTTTCTTTTTTACTCTTTTCTACATTGTAGAATAATAGTGAAGACATCAAAAACTATGAACTAACACATATTGGAATCATGTAGTAACAAATAGTGTCAAACAAATCAAAATATATTTTATATTTGAGATTCTTCAAAGTAGCCACCCTTTGCCTTGATGACAAGCTTTGCAACACTTGTGCATTTCTCTTAACAACTTCATGGGGGTTAGCTCAGCTGGAATGCATTTCAATTAATAGGGTGTTCCATCTTAAAAGTTAAGTTGTGTGCGAATTTCTTTCTTTCTTAACTTCGTTTTGAGCCAATCCAGTTGTGTTGTGACAAGATAGGGGTGGTTACAGAAGATAGCCCCTATTTAGTAAAAGACCAAGTCCATATTATGGCAAGAACAACTCAAGGCAAAGAGCATCGACAGTCCAGTCATTACTTTAAGTACGATGAAGGTCAGCTCAATCTGGAAAATGTAAAGACACTGAACGTTTCTTCAAGTGCAGTCGCAAAAACATTCATTGATGAATCTGGCCTCACATTGAGACGCGCCAAGAGCCGCAGCGGTTCCGATCAGGAAAAGCGCAAGCGACACCATAGTTATCTCTTCCGGCAGGGATAAGCCGTCATTACGAGTTTTGCCACGCCTCAGGAATTGCACTTCAGTACACGTCACAGGAGTGTCCTGTATACATGACATCTCAGACATCAAGTGTCTTCAGAGGAGATCTGGCTGAGGAAGTAGGTTTTCGATGATGAATTGCTGCAAAGAAACACTACTCTAAAGAACACAATACAGAAGAAGAGACTTGCTTGCGCCGCAAGAAACACGGCAATGGGAGCCATTAGAGCGGTGTGGAAATCTGTCCTTTTGTCTGATATCCAAAGTTTAAGATTTGTTGGTTCGAACCGGCGCCATGTCTTTGTGTATCGATGCACAGAGGTAGGTGAACGGATGATCTCCGCATGTGTGGTTCCCATCGATCTCAGTCCAAGAGCCATCACTACAGTCCCTGGTTCGAATCCAGGCTGTATCCGGACATGATTGGGAGTCCCATAGGGCGGCACACAATTGGCCAAGCGTCGTCCAGGTTTGGCCGGGGTAGGCCATCATTGTAAATAATAATTTGTTCTTAACTGACTTGCCTAGTTAAATAAAGGTTACAAATCGTGAAGCACGGAGGAGAGGGTGTGATGGTGGAGGGGTGCTTTGCTCATGACACTGTGATTTATTTAGAGTTCAAGGCACACTAAAACAGCATGGCTACCACAGCATTCTGCAGCGATACGCCATCCCATCTGATTTGCGCTTAGTGGYACTATCATTAATTTATCAACAGGACAATGACACATCACACCTGTGTAAAACTGTGTAAGAGATTMTTGACAAAGAAGGAGAGTGATGGGGTGATGCATCAGATGACCTGGCCTTCACAATCACCCAACTCAACCCAGTTAAAATGGTTTGGGATGAGTTGGACCACAGAGTGAAGGAAAAGCAGCCAACAAGTGCTCAGCATATGTGGGAACTCCTTCAAGACTGTTGGGAAAGCATTCCAGGTGAAGCTGGTTAAGAGAATTACAAGAGTGTGCAAAGCTGTTAACAAGGCAAAGGGTGGCTACTTTGAAGAATCTAAAATATATTTTGATTTGTTGAACACTTTTTTGGTTACTACATGATTCCATATGTGTTATTTCATAGTTTTGATGTCTTCACTATTATTCTACAATGTAGAAAATAATAAAAGTAAAGAAAAACCCCTTGAAAAGGTGCATCTAAGCTTTTAACTGGTACTGTATCTATTATTGTTTTAATAMAACAAATCTGAGGAGGCACGAGGCCTCTGAGTGAGAGGGAGAAAAAGATGGAGACTGGTGGGATTACACACAATGGACTTCCCTCTGGCTCACAAAAAAAACACTAAACGTTTATACCTATGGCAAAGTGAACTGGTTTTGGCAAGCGGGAACCGTGGGCGGCTCCTTTAAGGGCAGACAGTCCCGGAATGAGAGACCGTGGATCCTACAGTGCAGTGTAACGGCGCGGCCGCCAGCCTCCTATATCTGTCTAACCGCTCATCGAGAATACAGATATGAAGACAATTAATACATATTATTGGACTTGATTGGAGAACAACAACAACAACAACAGCAATAACAACAAACAACAGAGCAAGGATRGGCTCCCAGACATCAGCGTAGCGCCATGCAGTGAGTCGGACATCGAGGTGAGCTCTGCTGCGTTCATGTTTTCCATTTTGTGACTTCCGACCTGTTTGGATGTTGCTGGAAGCGAMTTAGCGCACATTCTAGCCTACCCGTTTCCTTTATAATCGCCAACCTGTAACCTAGGCTACGTTCCACATTATAATATTATTTCCTAGGCTATGAAAATGTTTGCGTCGTGCTTTTAGTGAGTACGGTAGCAATAAGATAGGCAGCTAGGCTCAGCCCTCACTGTGTTCGGTTCAGGTGCTGAAGGATAGCCGTATGTCCAATCGACTCGCCAACGCGCCTGGTGCTGAAACGCATCCATGTAAAACACATTATTGCAACACACGGGTAGCCTAGGCTATAACAGACTCCATTGATGCCGTTCTTAGTACAACCTCAGTGATTGATGCGCTTCCTCAGAGAAGCCTCAAGACATTAGCTGCTCGGGATTGAGGGTCGCGGTAAAGGATTTTTCCCCTAATCCATTTTTGTGGTTCGAGGGGTAGGTCTGTCGAGGGGTTAAGGTCTCTAGGGTCACTGACCATAACAGATACCATTATAACATTCTGTCTCCAGCAGTCATTGACAAACCCCAGGGTCTGTTTGTGTCCTGGCACTGCGAATAGAGTCTCTGTTAAAACGGTCATTCATTGACGCGGAATTCGGGATCCGTTCTTTCACGCGTCCGAGTCGGCGCTCAGCCATTCAGCAGACGGTTATTTCTCATTCATGAGTACCACCACCGTGCACACATGCTACCACAGCATATCGATTATTCCCATTAATTAAAAGGCCWAGGCTAGTCATATATTTCTACAGTTCTTTCTAATTGGTAATGGTTTATATAGGCATACTGTTATAAAAAAAGTATTTTATTCGATAGACTATGTTAAACAGACGGTGAAGATCAAACAACTATCATGCCACTTCATACATGTCAGTGTAGTGCAACAAGGTATGCTAACCTAGACCTATTCCAAGTTTTACAAGTGTTCGTTTTGTTACCAGTCTGTAAAAATGCTCCAGTAGCCTGTTAGTTCACATCATTTATTCTCTGATTATAGCCTGTGTATGCACCGTTCAACTTTATAGTTTCAAGACGAAAATGAAAAAAAACGTCCACATCTTGCATTTCAGGGTGTTTTTTTTTTTTTTTTTTGTCATCTGTGAAATTAATTTAGTGGGTGAGAGGGACAGGAAGCAGAAACGGAGTCGCGGAATGCGCGTCTCCCACGCTCTATCCTTGATCACGGTTGGCCATGTGGAGGCACGCTGCATGAAGGCTCTCACCCTCAGCTCGCTCAATATTTACATTAGCTCTGTTTGTCTCCGTGCCCTTTCTCACCCCCAGAGGACATGCTAATTAGTGTGTTTAACATGCACAGTCGCGTGTGGGTTGTTATAAGCGGGTCGTTGCTGCGTGTTTTACATCACTGGAGGCGCCTGTAGTCTTACCGTAGGCACATTCAGAATCAGAAGAAAACAAATTATTCCTGACAGAAGTATTTTTTTGATAATACTGCACTCCTCAAAGGCATCATTTCCATGTTTTTGTGTATTTACTCAGAGTGCATTATGCTTGTAGCATGACTCAGTGTTTGGTCATAGAGTAAGTTATGCCTGCCCTGACTATGGTCATCATGTCAACCCAATCTGGCTCTATCAGGAGTTAAAAGAGAGGCTGTATCAGTGATGGGTGTAGATCTGTTGCTAGGCTACATCCCACTTCTACCAGGAAAGAGCATTCCTCTCTCAGTTGGTTGAGAGTCAGGAAGCGGCAGGCAGGGTTATCAGAGGTCAGGTCAAAGGTCATAGTGTGTGGTCTGTGATGATGAGGCCAGAGCAAGTGAAGGTTGTATAACTCTGGCCTGTGACCCCTGACCCCTTTCTTTCCTCTGGAGAGAGAGATTGCCCTGACAGACGGTCATCATGTCAACCCAATTCTGGCTCTATCAGGAGTTAAAAGAGAGGCTGTATCAGTGATGGGTGTAGATCTGTTGCTAGGCTACATCCCACTTCTACCAGGAAAGAGCATTCTCTCTCAGTTGGTTGAGAGTCAGGAAGCGGCCGGCAGGTATCAGAGGTCAGGTCAAAGGTCATAGTGTGTGGGTCTGTGATGATGAGGCAGAGCAAGTGAAGTTGTATAACTCTGGCCTGTGACCCCTGACCCTTTCTTCCTCTGGAGGTCTTATCTACTGGCTGGCTCTATGGGCTGTCATCCTGTCTGCTGCTCCCTCTCTTCCCTGTCATCCTGTCTGCTGTTCTCTCTCTCTGTCATCCTGTCTGCCTGCTCCGTCTCTCTCTCTGTCATCCTGTCTGCTGCTCCCTCTCTCTGTATCCTGTCTGCTGCTCCATCTCTCTCTGTCATCGCTGTCTGCTGCTCCTCTCTCTCTGTCATCCTGTCTGTGTTCCCTCTCTCTCTCTGTCATCCTGTCTGCTGCTCCGTCTCTCTCTCTGTCATCCTGTCTGCTGCTCCCTCTCCTCTCTCTGTCATCCTTTCTGCTGCTCCCTCTCGTCTCTGTCATCTGTCTGCTGCTCCCTCTCTCTCTGTCATCCTGTCTGCTGCTCCATCTCTTCTCTGTCATCCTGTCTGCTGCTCCTCTCTCTCTGTCATCCTGTCTGCTGCTCCGTCTCTCTCTCTGTCATCCTGTCTGCTGCTTCCCTCTCTCCTCTCTGTCATCCTGTCTGCTGCTCCCTAGTCTCTGTCATCCTGTCTGCTGCTCCATCTCTCTCTGTCCATCCTGTCTGCTGCTCTGTCTCTCCTCTGTCATCCTGTCTTCTGCTCCCTCTCTCTCTCTGTCATCCTGTCTGCTGCTCCCTCTCTCTCTGTCATCCTGTCTGTGCTCCCTCTCTCTCTGTCATCCTGTCTGCTGCTCTCCTACTCTCTTTGGTCATCCTGTCTGCTGCTCCCTCTCTCTCTGTCATCCTGTCCGCTCCCTGCTCCTCTCTCTGCATCCTGTCTGCTGTCCATCTCTCTCTGTCATCCTGTCTGCTGCTCCTCCTCTCCTGTCTCTCTTCTGCTGCTCCTCTCTCCTGTCATCCTTTCTGCTGCTCCCTCTCTCTCTCAGTCATCCTTTCTTCTGCTATGCATTTAGGCCTGCATTGGTTTCTCTGGCCTCTGGCTTCCTTTGTGAGTCAGCCAGTCAGGCCAGTCATTCAGTCAGTCAGTCGTCAGTCAGTCAGTCCCAGTAGTCAGACGGGCCAACCCTCCACTCTCTGACGATCTGCTCTTGTAGATCCCGAAGGAACAAACCTTGTTGATCTTAGACACAGGGTAAGTGTACCCACTAAGTCCACTTCCATCTGTGGATTCAAATAAAAAGAAAACTAGAAAAGTGTTTCATCTGTTTAAATGTTTCAACCAATTCATCTGGCTGTTATATTATCCATTACAGTTTTGTATTCTAAGCCAATCAGATGTTTTATTATTAGTTATTGACAGTTATACAGTTATGTGTTCAGTTCCCACAAGTGCCAATTTCAAAGCTGTACAAAAAATCTTGGTATTGAGGCGACCATCAGATAAATACATTTTCAGATATTTTTTTTGTACCTTCTCAGATAAAGAATGATTCACATATGTAAATTAAGATATGAATGTAATGATATACAGTACCAGTCAAACATTTTGACACCTACTAATTCAAGGGGTTTTCTTATTTAAAAAACAACAACTATTTCTACATTGTAGAATATAGTGAAGACATCGAAACTATTGAAATAACACATATGGAATCATGTAGTAAACCAAAAAAGTGTTAAAGAAATCAAAATATATTTTAATATTTTATATTCTTTAAAGTAGTCACGGTTCAGGTGCTGAATGGGTAGGTGTGTCCAAACTTTTGACTGGTACTGTATACACATGATAGCATATGGGCGTTAATTACTATTTCTTGAAAAGATGGGTTTTTCATGCGTAGCGGTCGTGGCTGCGTGTCACAGTCACACAGTAGCCG
>NW_019944723.1:48301-49506 GCF_002910315.2 Salvelinus sp. IW2-2015
ACATAGCTTGGTGAACTACAACAGACATAGCTTGGTGAACTACAACACACATAGCTTGGTGAACTACAACACACATAGCTTGGTGAACTACAACAAAATGATAGATTTCAGGCATTCACAGATTACATTTTAAAGTGCATAGGCCCACCCACTTAGGTGCCAGGGCCACTCACTGAAAAGCCAGCCACCCTTCAGCCTCTGATGATCCCGCAGGTGAAGAAACCGGATGTGGAGGTCCTGGGCTAGCGTGGTTACACGTGGTCTGTGGTTGTGAGGCTGGTTGGACGTACTGCCAAATTCTCTAATACAACGTTGGAGAGAAATGGTAGAGAAATTAACATTGAATTATCTGYCTACAGCTCTGGTGGACATTCCTGCAGTCAGCATGCCAATTTGCATGTCCACTCAAAACTTGAGATATCTGTGGCATTGTGTTGCATGACAAAATGTCACATTTTAGAGTGGCCTTTTATTGTCCCCGGCACAAGGTGCACCTGTGTAATAATCATGCTGTTTAATCAGCTTCTTGATATGCCAATGGAACATTTCTGGTCTCTTTTATTTCAGTTCATAAAACATGGGACCGACACTTTACACGTTGCGTTTTATATATTTTTGTTTAGTCTACATAAGAAATGTCAGTTTTGAACATTTGGAAATTTTATTTAAATAGTGGGCTTATTTGGAACACCCAAGGTCTTAAAGGGTACTCTCGGTACTATTAAAGCCACTCCAGACTTTTCACATATTTTATCAAATATTTTAATGTCTTAAAGTCATAAAACTTTATATAAAAAATGTATCTTTAATTTTATAGAAACTTTTTTTTACAGAAATTAGGGCAGTATATGTTAGAAATGTCTAAACTTAGATTTTGGTGGGTTTAATATGTACACTTATCCTAATACGTACACTTACCCTAATTCACAGAGGAAACCAATGACTTCTGGATCTATTTCTGTGTGGTTACATTCTACCCTTGTAYGCCTGTGTGTGAACTGTGATGTGTTTCTGACTTGTAGGCCTGTATGTGTGAACTGTGATGTGTTTCTGACTTGTAGGCCTGTATGTGTGAACTGTGATGTGTTTTCTGACTTGTAGGCCTGTGATGTGTGAACTGTGATGTGTTTTCTGACTTGTAGGCCTGTATGTGTGAACTGTGACGTGTTT
The DNA here is from genome assembly GCF_002910315.2 of Salvelinus sp. IW2-2015. Lineage (NCBI taxonomy): Eukaryota > Metazoa > Chordata > Actinopteri > Salmoniformes > Salmonidae > Salvelinus > Salvelinus sp. IW2-2015. Next base: position 49,472 of record NW_019944723.1, read on the forward strand.
TCTGACTTGTAGGCCTGTATGTGTGAACTGTGATG
>NW_019944723.1:53739-63405 GCF_002910315.2 Salvelinus sp. IW2-2015
TGGACGTTACTTGCAAATTCTCTAATACAACGTTGGAGAGAATGGTAGAGAAATTAACATTGAATTATCTGACTACAGCTCTGGTGGACATTCCTGCAGTCAGCATGCCAATTTGCATGTCCACTCAAAACTTGAGATATCTGTGGCATTGTGTTGCATGACAAAATGTCACATTTTAGAGTGGCCTTTTATTGTCCCCGGCACAAGGTGCACCTGTGTAATATCATGCTGTTTAATCAGCTTCTTGATTACGCAATGGAACATTTCTGGTCTCTTTTATTTCAGTTCATAAAACATGGGACCGACACTTTACACGTTGCGTTTATATTATTTTGTTTAGTGTACATAAGAAATGTCAGTTTTGAACATTGGAAATTTTATTTAAATAGTGGGCTTATTTGGAACACCCCAAGGTCTTAAAGGGTACTCTCGTACTATTAAAGCCACTCCAGACTTTTCACATATTTTATCAAATATTTTAATGTCTTAAAGTCATAAAACTTTATATAAAAATGTATCTTTAATTTTATAGAAACGTTTTTTTACAAGAAATTAGGGCAGTATATGTTAGAAATGTCTAAACTTAGATTTGGTGGGTTTAATATGTACACTTATCCTAATACGTACACTTACCCTAATTCACAGAGGAAACCAATGACTTCTGGATCTATTTCTGTGTGGTTACATTCTACCTTGTAGGCCTGTGTGTGAACTGTGATGTGTTCTGACTTGTAGGCCTGTATGTGTGAACTGTGATGTGTTTCTGACTTGTAAGGCCTGTATGTGTGAACTGTGATGTGTTTCTGACTTGTAGGCCTGTATGTGTGAACTGTGATGTGTTTCTGACTTGTAGGCCTGTATGTGTGAACTGTGATGTGTTTCTGACTTGTAGGCCTGTATGTGTGAACTGTGACGTGTTTCTGACTTGTAGGCCTGTATGTTGTGAACTGTGATGTGTTTCTACTTGTAGGCCTGTATGTGTGAACTGTGATGTGTTTCTGAACTTGTAGGCCTGTATGTGTGAACTGTGATGTGTTTCTGACTTGTAGCGGTATGTGTGAACTGTGATGTGTTTCTGACTTGTTAGGCCTGTATGGTGTGACTGTGATGTGTTTCTGACTTGTAGGCCTGTAATGTGTGAACTGTGACGTGTTCTGTGTCGACCCTGTCATGTTTCTTATGTGTCTGGTTGTGTAATTCCTGCTCATCCCAGCAGTCATTCCTGTGTGTGGTGTGTGTGTGTGTGTGTGTGTGTGTGTGTGTGTGTGTGTGTGTGTGTGTGTGTGTGTGTGTGTGTGTGTGTGTGTGGTGTGTGTGTGTGTGTGCAGCTAAATAGTGCTGCTGTATTAATCAACATGATGTACCGAACAGAACATCTCCTCAGAGGACTGGATCATATAGAACCGCACTGCTCATATGTCTCCCGGTCAATGGTTTAGCAGGTTGGCGAGTTGCTCCTGCTCTATCTCTTTCCCTGTCCAGTCTCTTTCTCCTGTTCCTAGTCTCTTCCCCCTGCTCCTATCTCTTTCTCCTGCTCCTAGTCTCTTCTCTGCTCCTAGTTTTCCTCCTGCTCCTATCTCCCTGCTCTCGTCTCTTTCCCCTGCTCCTAGTCTCTTTCTCCTGCTCCTAGTCTCTTTCCCCTCTCCTAGTCTCTTTCCCCTGCTCCTAGGCTCTTCCTCCTGCTCCTAGTCTCTTTCCCCTGTTCCTAGTCGCTTTCTCCTGCTCCTGTCTCTTCCTGCTCTACTCTTTCCCCTGCTCCTAGTCTCTTTCCCCTGTTCCTAGTCGCCTTTTCTCCTGCTCCTAGTCTCTTTCTCCTGCTCCTAGTCTCTTCCCCTGCTCCTAGTCTCTTTCCCCTGCTCCTAGTCTCTTTCCCCTGCTCCTAGTCTCTTTCTCCTGCTCCTAGTCTTCTTTCCCCTGCTCCTAGGAGCCGCTTGTTCAAGGGGATTAAGGGTCCCGAGGCCCCAATGTCCTGGAGTGGGCCTGTTTTCCCCTCTGTGTCCCCCCAGTGGCTTCTCCACCTACATATGTACTTACTCATCTACACACACACACCACAACACACACACACAACACACACACACACACCACACACACACACACAACACACACACACACCACACACACACACACACACACAACACACACACACACACACACACACACACACACACACACACACACACACACACACACACACACACACACACACACCACACACACACACATAACATACATATTGTTTTAGCAGCTGGAGCATGGAGCAAAAAACATGACCCCTTCTTCTCTCTTCTTCTTCTCTTTCCATAGGCTCACCACCCCTCTCTCAATCTCACCACCCCCTCTCATTCACCACCCTCTCTCATCTCACCACCCCTCTCTCCACCAACCCTTCTCTCTCCACCACCCCTCTCTATCTCACAACCCCTCTTCGTTCTCTCTCTCATCTCACCACCCCTCTCTCACTCACCACCCCTCTCTCATCTCACCACCCTCTCTCATCTCACCACCCTCTCGTTCTCTCTCTTCATCTCACAACCCCTCTCTTCGTTCTCTCTCTCATCTCACCACCCCTCTCTCATCTCACCACCCCTCTTCATCTCACCACCCCTCTCTCATCTCACAACCCCTCTCGTTCTCTCTCTCATCTCACCACCCCTCTCTCGTTCTCTCTCTCATCTCACAACCCTCCACTCTCTCTTCACTCACCACCCCTCTTTCTCTCTCTCATCTCACCACCCCTCTCTCTTTCTCATCTCTCTCATCTCACCACCCCTCTCTCTTTCTCTCTCTCAATCTCACCACCCTCTCTCGTTCTCTCTCTCATCTCACAACCCCTCTCGTTCTCTCTCTCATCTCACAACCCCTCTTTCTCTCTCTCATGCTCACAAACCCCTCTCTCTTTCTGTCTCATCTCAGCTACCTTTCTCTTTCTCTCGCCTCATCTCATAACTAAGCGCAAACCAGATGGGATGGTGTATCGCTGCACAATGCTGTGGTAGCCATGCTGTTAAGAGGCTGCCTTGAATTCTAAATAAATCACTGACAGTCATTCCAGGTGACTGCCTCATGAAGCTGGTTGAAGAGATGCCAAGAGTGTGCAAAGCTGCATCAAGGCAAAGGGTGGCTACTTGATGAACCTCAAAAATAAAATATATGTTTATTTGTTTAACACTTTTTTGGTTACTACATGATTCCATATGTGTTATTGTGTAGTTTTAATATCTTCACTATTATCTACAATGTAGGAAAATAGTAAAAAATAAAGAAAAACCCTTTGATGTACTGTGTACACAGTGTATTGTAGTATCTGGGGACCCTCCGGTTCTGTATTGTAGTATCTATAGACCCTCCGTGTTCTGTATTGTAGTATCAGGAGACCCTCCGTGTTCAGTATTGTATCAGAGACCTCCGTGTTCTGTATTGTATCAGGAGACCTCCCGTGTTCTGTATTGTATCTGTAGACCCTCCGTGTTCTGTATTGTATCAGTAGACCCTCCGTGTTCTGTATCGTATCAGTAGACCCTCCGTGTTCGTATCGTATCAGTAGACCCTCCGTGTTCTGTATCGTATCAGTAGACCCTCCGTGTTCTGTATTATCAGTAGACCCTCCGTGTTCTGTATCGTATCAGTAGACCCTCCGTGTTCTGTATCGTATCAGTAGACCCTCCGTTTCTGTATTGTATCAGTAGACCCTCCGTGTTCTGTATTGGTATTCGTAGACCCTCCCGTGTTCTGTATCGTATCAGGAACCACTGGGCTCCAGACCTCAAACCACTGCTTCCACTTCCTCTACAAGCTTCTCTGGTTGAGTTTCATGCTGACTGTGTGTGTGTGTGTGTGTGGTGTGTGTGTGTGTGTGTGTGTGTGTGTGGGTGTGTGTGGTGTGTTGTGTGTGTGTGTGTGTGGTGTGTTGTGTGTGTGTGTGTGTGTGTGTGTACAGTCTATCCAGTATCTTTCAGAAAGGCACATATCCTCTTCTTAACGGAAGGACACGATCTTGAGAAATGCTCCTCGTCTCCTGTGTGTTGTGTTTTTCTGCTGAACGTGTGGAAAGCTGGACCCCCCCGGATACTTTTAAATAGCTGAGCTGATATCGGACTGCCTCCCAGCCACTGCACACACGCGCAGCAACACCGAGGAGGACTGCCTGTTAACCGAGGGGAGCGACTGATGTTTCAACACTGCAGCTGGAGGACTGATGTTTAAGCACGAGGAGAGACTGAGTTTAACACGAGGAGGACTGCTGGTTAACACGAGGGAGACTGATGTTTTAACAACGAGGAGGACTGCTGGTTAACACGAGGGAGGACTGATGTTTAACACGAGGGAGGACTGCTGTTTAACATGAGGGAGGACTGATGTTTAACACGAGGGAGGACTGATGTTTAACACGAGGGAGGACTGCTGTTTAACACGAGGGAGGACTGCTGGTTAACACGAGGGAGGACTGATGTTTTAATATATTGTTAATGAACATGGCCTTATTTCTATTGCAGCATATTGGAGGACTGTCATTCATATTCCATGTAACATCGATAGGTTTAGGCTACTACATGATGCTAGAATGTTCCCTATACCCATCATGAGGTTGCTACGACCTAGCCTATGAATGAAAGTTTACGACTTGGAGTAATCAGGGTGACAGACATTCAATACCGCCCTGCATCTATCTGATCTAGGGTGGAATCATTAGTCCAACAGTTGCAAACGGGACTTTCAATTGGACATATTCAGGTAGGTTTATCCTTCGTTCCGTTTGCTTCCTTTTAAGAAATGTTTTTCAACAGAATCGGCAGAATGAATACACCCCTGATCACTTGCACACAGAGTTCACTTTCATAACAGCCACATACAAACGGCATGATCATTTTGCTCGTTGTAGAATTCCTTCTCGCATTTACGCGCTCTCCTCCTCTCACCTTTTCCGTTCGCTTGTGGACTTCAGTGCACAACACAACAGTTCTCTGTGACCAGGCGACAAAACCTTTCCAAACCAAATCTTCATACCACAACCGCTACACACAGCCTAAATCGTTGTCACTCTATTAGCTAACGTCATAGTCAACATAGTTCTAGTAGCTAACGTGTTAGTAAACCCACTACAATCACACAGGACAGTGTACAGCAAGCAGTTTAGCAGTTACAAGGGCGGGCCCCGGTGTCAAGAAATTAATAAAACCGAAAGCTTACCTTGACTTGGAAGAGTTCCAGTGTTGGATAGACTTAGCCAGCCAGCTAACACATCATCCTTCTCTGTTGGATAGCCTTAGCCAGCTATTCTCTACCGCTCCGTCTCTCCTTCTCTCCTCTCTCTACCCCCTCCTCCTCTCTCCTCATACCCTCTCTCTCTCTACCCCTCCTCCTCTTCCCTCCTCCTTCTCTACCCCTCCGCTCTCCTTTCTCTCCTCTGCTCTACCCTCCTCTCTCCTCATACCTCTCTCTCTCTCTCTTCCTCATCCAACATCCTCATACATACAGCTGTTGGAGGAACGCATCCATCTACCTACCCTTTCAAGATGTTAAAAAACATGTGTGAGCCGCCCGAGAATAACCACATTAGAGGAATGTCAGAGGATGTGGAGGGAAGGAGGAGGGGGTAGGAGAAGAGGAGGAGATGAGAGAGAGGGGGGCGCGGGTAGGAGGAGAGGAGGGAGATGAGAGGAGGAGAGAGAGGGGAGGGAGGAGGAGAGGAGGGAGATGAGAGGGAAGGAGCGAAGGAGGGAGATGAGAGGAGGGAGAGAGAGGGGGAGTGAGATGAGAGGAGGTAGATGAAGAGGGGAGGGAAGGAGGCGAGGAGGGAGATAGAGGAGGAGAGAGGGGGGAGGGAGATGAGAGGAGGAGTATGAGAGGGAAAGGAGGCAGGGAGCATGAGGGAGGAGCGGGCAGGGGTGGGGTAGGAGGAGAGGAGGGAGATGAGGGAGGAGAGGAGAGGGGGGTTGGAGAAGGAGGAGTGAGAGGAGGAGAGAGAGGAGAAGAGGAGGGAGATGAGAGCAGAGGAGGGGGGGTAGGAGAAGAGGAGGGCGGATGAGAGAGAGGAAGGGGCGGTAGGAGACAGAGAGGGAAATGAGACAGGAGGAGAGAGGGTACGGTAGGAGGAGAGGAGGAGATGAGAGGAGGAGAGAGATTCATGTTAAGTGAAATCCCTCTGATCTCTTCCGATAGGGAGTCATCTCTTGCAATCAGTGTACTGACAGGATGTGTGGCAGAAGGTTGAAGAACATCGCCGGTTCCACGGCTGGAATTGGACCAGCTTGGACAGGAGAGTGTGAATGTAAGTATGGGTTAACGTCTACACTCTTCCCCACCGGAGATGAGGACTGTTTATCTTTCAAAACCAGCAGCTAGGACAGAACTACTCTTATTGAAGTATCAGCCACCGCAGGCAAAGGTTTACGGCCTGACTAAAGAGGTTACAGTGAATGGACTCTCGCCCACGCCACACACATATACACCAACCCACAACAAACACAGGCACATTAAAGACGCATCGCACACGCCCACAGCTGAGTTGAGAGAGGCTCCCACCCAGGCGACAAGATTCATAGTAACACGGAAGTTAACTAATGTTCTCTCGAATCACTAGTGTCTGTTTCAATTCAACAAAAATGTCATGCACTCGACTCAATGTTCAGCCATTAAACCAGGTTCTTAATAGGGGACATTGCAGTGTAACTCCCTACGTAACCACTATGTAATTCATTTATATCATCTGCCAATTCATGCTAGGGTCCAGCAAAACACGTAGGTGGCGCCAGATGTGCGGCCCTTAAATTCATCATTTACATTATCATAAAGCCACCCATATAACCCTACTTTTTAAAGACATTACCTCATTACATTATCAATAAAGCCTACCTATAACCCCTATTGTAAAGACAGTTATCATCACTTCACATTTATTCATAAAAAGCCTACGCCTATACCCCTACTGTTGAAAGACATGATTTCATCACTACATATCATAAAAGCCTACCCTACCACCCTACTGTAAGACATGATCATCATTTACATTATATAAAGGACTACCCCTACTTACCCCTACTTAAAACATTATCATCACTACATTTATCAGTTTAAAAGCCTACCCTACACCCCTACTGTAAAAAGGACATGATCATCATTACATTTCATAAAAGCTACCATATATTCCCTACTGTAAAGACATGATCATCATTACAATTATATAAAAGCATACCCTATATCCCTACTTTAAAGCACCATGATTTCATCACTACATTATCATAAAAGCCTACCCTATTACCCCTCACTGTAAGTACATGATCTCATTCCATTAATCATTATAAACCTACCCTATCATCCCTACTGTAAAGACTGAATCATTCATTACGATTATCATAAAAGCCTTACCCTAATCCTACTGTAAAGACATGATCATCATTACCATTATCATAAAGCCTACCCTAGTATCCCTACTTGAAAAAGGACATTATCATCACTACATTTCATTAAAAGCCTACATTATCATAAAAAGCCTAACATTATCATAAAAAAGCCCTACCTTATATCCCTACTGTAAAGACATCGATTCATCACTACATTATCATAAAAGCCTACCCTTACACCGCCTACTGTAAAGAACATGATTCATCATTACTTTACACCCCTACTGTAAAGACATTACCATCATACATTATCATAAAAGCCTACCCTATATCCCCTTTAACTGTAAAACATTCATCATCATTACATGATCATAAAAGCCTAACCCTATATCCCGGACTGTAAAGACATTATCATCATTACATTATGCATAAAAGGCCTTACCCTATACCTCCTACTGTAATCAATCAACCACACCCTCAACCCTCCAGCATGTTTGATTTCCACTTTTAACAGACCAAACTAAGTCTTTGTAGATTTATGTAAAACTTCCAGACTCACATAGACCCACACCATAATAATCCATAAAGCCTATAGTTAAAGACTTATTTGAGGACGTAGAACATAATGTCCTGTGCACGTTGCCGTTCAGAAAGTATTCAGACCCCTGACTTTTTTACACATTTCTGTTACGATTTAACAGCCTTATTCTAAAATTTAGGAAAAATTCTTTTTTATTTGGGGAGTTTCTCCCATTCTTTCTCTGGCAGATCCTCTCAAGCTCTGTCAGGGTTTGGAGTGGAGGGCGTCGCTGCCACAACTATTTTCAGGTCTCTCCAGAGAGTGACGGGTTCAAGTCCGGGGCATCTGGCTGGGCCACCCAGGACATTCAGGACTTGTTCCCAAAGCCAAACTCCTGCATTGTCTTGGCTGTGTGCTTAGGTTTTTTTCCATCCTCTGTCAACATTGACTCCACATACAAAACCTAGGAAGTTCATGGTTCTCAACCCCTTCCATAGACTTTACACAGTATCATATGACTTCAAAAACATTTACAGGAGAGGCCAACAGAAGAGAAAGAAAGAGAGCTGCTATATTTTGTTTTTCACATTCACTACTTAGCTAACTAATGCAGCTGCTAGTTAGCCTAAAACTCAAACACCCGGCTGTCAAACAGAGGCTAAGGCTATTCCAACAAGAAGGGGGATATGTAGCTAGGCGCTGGTCTAAGGCTATCCAACAGAGAGGGATGATATGTTAGCTAGTGGCAAGCCTATCCAACAGAGGAGGATGATATGCTTAGCTAGCTGGGCTAAGGCCTATCAACAGAGAGGGATGATATGTTAGATAGCCTGGGCTAAGGGCTATCCAACAGAAGAGGGATGATATGTTAGCTTAGCTGGCTAAGGCTATCCAACAGAGAGGGATGATATTGTTCGCTAGCTAGCTAGGCTATCCAACAAGTGTAGGGTATATCGTTAGCTAGCTGGCTCAAGGCTATCCAACAGAGAGGGATGATATGTTAGCAGCTAGCTAAGGCTATCAGAACAGAGAAGGATGACTGGTAGCTGGCTGGCTAAGGCTATCCAACAGAGAGGGATGATATGTTAGTTAGCTTTGCTAAGGCTATCCCAACAGAGATAGGATGATTGGTTAGGCTGGGCTGGCTAAGGCTAATCACAGGAGGGGTGATATGTTAGCTAGCTGGCTTAAGGCTATTCCAACAGAGAGGGATGATACTGTTAGCCAGCTCGGGCTAAGGCTATCCAACAGAGAGGGATGAATGTTTAGCTAGCTTGGCTAAGGCTATCCCAACAGAGGGGATGATAGGCTATCCAACAGAGAGGGATACTCATGTTAGCTAGCTAGCTAAGGCTATCCAACCAGAGAGGGATGACTAGGCTATCAACAGAGAGGGATGATATGTTCAGTTAGCCTGGGCTAAGCTATCCAACAGAGAAGGATGATGTGATTAGCCAGCTAGCTAAGGCTATCCAACAGAGAGGTATGATATGTTAGTTAGCTGGCTAAGGATCCAACAGAGAAGGATGATGTGTTAGCTGGCCTGGCTAAGGCTAGCAACAGAGAGGATTGATATTGTGCTAGCTGGCCTAAGGCTATCCAACACAGAGAGGGATGATATGTTAGCTAGTGGCTAAGGCTATCCAACAAGAGAGGGATGATATGTTAGCTGGCTGCGGCTAAGGCTATCACAGAGAGGGATGATTATGTTAGCTAGCTGGCTGAAGGCTATCAACAGAGAGGATGATATGTTAGCTAGGCTGGCTAAGGGGCTATCCAACAGAGAGGGGATGATATTGTAGT
>NW_019944724.1:0-4766 GCF_002910315.2 Salvelinus sp. IW2-2015
CTATTTAGTTAGGGGAACATTATGTTAACTAGAACTAGTTTAGTTAGGGAACATTATGTTAATGAACTAGTTGAGTTAGGGAACATTCTGTTAATGTAACTAGTTTAGTTAGGGAACATTATGTTAATGTAACTAGTTTAGTTAGGGAACATTATGTTAATGTAACTAGTTTAGTTAGGGAACATTCTGTTAATGTAACTAGTTTAGTTTAGGAACATTATATTAACTAGAACTAGTTAGTTAGGGAACATTATGTTAATGTACCTAGTTTAGTTAGGGAACATTATGTTAATGTACTAGTTTAGTTAGGGAACATTATGTTAATGTACTAGTTAGTTTAGGGAACATTATGTTAATGTAACTAGTTTTAGTTAGGGACATTATGTTAATGTAATCTAATTTAGTTAGGGAACATTCTGTTAATGTAACTAGTTTAGTGAGGGAACATTCTGTTAATGTAACTAGTTGAGTCAGGGAACATTCTGTTAACTAGAACTACAGCAGGCGGAAGTCTATCAGGAGCTTGATTTTTTTTTGCTTCTGGCCCAAAAAGTATTTTACTGGCATGATTCACATTGCTGGCATAGACTAGGGTGCAGACTAATGTTAAAGCCTTGCAGAGTTTGGAGTCAATTCCAGTCAATTCAGAAGTGAGTTAGGGCTGAAATGGTATTGACCCCAAGCCTGACTTCTTTGTTAAAGTTAGTGAGTTAGGGCTGAAATGGTATTGACCCCAAGCCTGATTCTTTGTTAAGTTAGTGAGTTAGGGCTTATGTGTGTAAGTCCCAGGTTGAATATAAAGATGTGAAAACACACGCAGGCAGAATATATGAAGAGAGAGTGAGTGTGTGTGTGTGTGTGTGTGTTGTTGTTGTGTGTGTGTGTGTGTGTGTGTGTGTGTGTGTGTGTGTGTGTGTGTGTGTGAGAGAGAGAGTACACACACACACACATCTCACTATGTCTTAGCATATTATCTGCATGTGTTTTCACATCTTTATCTCCAACCTGACACACACACACTCACACACACGCACACACACGGACACGCACACACACACACATATATTGGATACTGGAACAGCTATCTGGTGGCCTGACTGGTCAAGCGGTAACGCCGCAGCCTCCGGCATACATGCCTACGGTGTCGGCAGAGGTTTGAATATTGCCCTTTGATACTCTACCTTTCATGCTGTCTATCTCTCTGTTCAATAAGGTCAGGAAAGACCATACAAATATAAAACTATTTTAAAACCAACTTACGATTTGATAGGTTTCTTCTTCGTTTTGGATGGTTTGTTCTGGTTGTGGTCCTCCAGCTCACCGACGTTATCGTTATCGTTATCAACCTCATTGTCATTGGCCGACACCTCAAAGGAGGCGGAGCCTGAGGCAGCCGTGGGCGGAGACGCAGCCATGCTATTGGAGGAGGACTTGAAGGCAGCAGACTCGTCGAAGGTGTCAGAGTCGAATCTATTGGAGGGTTTGTTCAGCTTGGGAGAGACGGGGATCTCGCTGTTAGAGCCGAACGGGTTGAAGTTAGGGTCGTCCCACTGGGCGGGGTCAAAGTTATAGGAAGCCTTATGGATAGGGATGTCATCACCGGGGACGGTGGCGGGGGTGTTGTCTAGGGGTTCCGATGGCGGCTGGACAGCCTTCTTCAGGCCCATCCTGGGCTTCCTTAGAGGCATCTGATAATAATAATAATAATAATAATGATTCGTATTATTAAAATATATAATAAACATAATAATAATGACATGAATATAATTATTAGGAATAATAATTGTAATAACATGTACTGTTTTTTTCAAAAACAAAGAATCAGCAAGATAATCAGGCCCCCCAAAAAAATAATGACACATTGAAATCAGCAAGAGTACAGAAAGGGACCATTTTCAATCCTCTGACAGACTAACCTTGGAGCCTGGCTTCCTGCCCAGCTTCTTGGGAGGTGGAGAGGCCTTYGGAGGCTCCTCGAGGGTCTCCTCAGAATAGTCAAACTCCAGCCTGACCGCCCCTGAGGTGCGAATAGGGGGGCTGGTAGAGGGACGAGCTGGTTCCTCAGTAGAGACAGGAGGGGGGCTAGACACAGGGGTGACAGTTTTGTGAGCAATGGACGCAGTGACTTCTTTCCTTCCCAACGGGGGGGAGTTAGCGACTCCTTTCCTTCCCAACGGGGGAGAGTTAGCGACTCCTTTCCTTCCCAACGGGGGAGAGTTAGCGACTTTACTACCGCCGGTGTTGAATGGGTCGATGTCCTCAAAGTTGTCTGGGTCCCATTTGTAGGCCCCACTAGGGGGGATGGGAGAGGAGCCCTCGCTGGCTGGGAGAGGGGCCTCCGGCACTGGGATGGAGGTATCCTCCTGTCGGAGGGGTATGGAAATGGCCTGGGTCGGAACAGGAGTAGGGGTTGGGATTGGTTGGTTATCTGTCTCTGGGCTAGTGTGATTGGTCTCTTCAATGAGAGGGGCGGGGCTTTCCACACGTGGTTTCCTGGTTCTGCTGAGCGTGCCTCCTGGACTGGGCGTGGCCGAGGCAGGGCCAGAGTCTGTTGTGGCTCCTCCTACTTCCTGGTCCTCGGGGCCCAATAGGGGACTAGCTGCTCTGGTGCTCTTTTTCAGCTCCGGTGTGACACCAGAGGATGGAGGTTGGGGGCTCTCTGGGTTAGAGCTCTGCCTGAGGAGAGGCTTCTTTTTCAGGGAGCCACCAGGGCGGAGAGGCCCCTTCTTGGACGGTCTGCGGAGGGTCCCCGGAGCACTCTCAGTACCACCGTCGATACTAAAGGCCTCAGCCAYGGGARGGGAGWCTCCGATTGAGAGGGAGGATCCTACGCTGTCTAGGGGTCCGGAGCCGTCTAGCTCCCCAGCCTGAAGGCTCAGAGAGCGGGTTAGAGTTGATCGGCTCTGGGCCTCTGCAGCAGCAGCAGCAGCAGCAATGAGCTGGTCTAAGTTATAGGCTCCGCTAGCAGCTATGGGCTTGTCCTCGTCAAAGACTATGGACAGGGAGCTACCATGGTGACCTTTAGCCTCTGACCCGGGTTCACCATCTGCCTCAGAGTCACAGCCAAGACCTGGAGGAACGAGAGAAGAGAGAAATATATATGACAAGTGTTATGTAGTCAAGACATAATCCCACAATGCATTGTCAGGGTTTGCATCATGGTTTATGAATGAGAATGAGAAATGACTTTCTTTCTGATGCTTGTGTGTGTGTAAGAGAGAGGAGAGAGAGAGAGAAAGAGGAGGAGAGAGAGAGACCGAGAAAAAAAGAGGGATAGAGAAAAAGAGGGAGAGAGAGAGAGATGAAGGTTTTAGACAAGTCTAATTAAATTGATGAATGAGCTCTGAATATTTCAACACAACCTCCCAGTTGGCCAATCCAGTAAAACACGGCATACATATGTGATGGATGACTGAAGCTTTTTCGCATATATAAGACCTGTTTATATCCTTTAGCAACTCAGTGATGCTGGTCTGACTCACTAAACAAAGCAAACCTCTTGTTTGATGTACCAGTAGTCACCACTAGAGGGTGTTCTAAGCTCTCTCTCTTTCTCTCTCTCTCTCTCTCTCTCTCTCTCTCTCTCTCCTCTCTCTCTCTCTCTCTTCTCTCTCTCTCTCTCTCTCTCTCTCTCTCTCTCTCCTTCTTCTCTCTTGTTTCTCTCTCTCTCTTTCTCTCTGTGTCTCGTCTGTGCTCTTGTGTCTCTCTCTCTGTGTCTCTGTGCTCTCTCTGTCTCTGTCTCTCTCGTCTCTGTCTCTGTCTCTCTCGTCTGTCTTCTCTCTCTCTCTCTCTTTTTCAGCCCCTCTCTTTTCATCTCTCTCTCGTGCCCTTCCTCCTCTCTTTATGTGTGGTATGTGTGTTATGTCTCTTCTCTCTGTCTCTCTCTCTTGGTCTCTCCTCTTCTCGTCCTCTCTCTCTGCTCGTCTCTCGCTCTCTGTCTCTCTCTCTCTCTCTCTCGTCTCTCTCTCTCTGGCCTCTCTCTCTCTCTCTCTCTCTCTCGTTCGCTCTCTCGTGTCTCTTCCTCCTCTCTCTCTCTCTCTCTCTCTCTCTCTCTCTCTCTCTCTCTTGTCCCCTTCCTCTTCTCTTTTTCTGTGTGTATGTGTGTATGTCTCTCTCTCCCTCACGCGGTGTCTTCCGAGGTCAGCAGCTGGGTATGATGGTCTGTCTCTCCAGCGGGGGACTTGACAGGGGTGGTCGACTCCGGTGTCTCGAACGCTCCGTCAGAGTCTGAGCTCGCTGTAGGACAGGAGAGAGAGAGAGAGAGACAGAGAAGAGAGAGGAGAGACAGAGCCCCTCATTATAAACCTCAGTATCACTGTGGACCTCATAGGTGACAAAGGTGTGAAGGAAGAGGAAAATGAGACAACATGTTGATTAGTAAGGCGGTAAAACTTCAACGCTGTACATTTCTCTGGAATACACGGACCGTTGCGGTTTGTGAGCAATGAACAATGCTCTCTTTCTCAATTCACTATTCGCGTAAAGAAATTGTGTGAGCAGTGACAATGGATATTGGAACGTGGCTCAGCAGCTGTTATTGAGGCCCGTGTGTAGGATGGATTGGGCAAGAAGCGATATATTGGGTCTTAACGGAAACAAACAAAGTATATATATGTTGATACATCAAGTCATTTTCGTAACCGTACAAACCGTCCTGTGCAGATTATACGTTTTCCCATTAAGAGAAAATATCCCAGTCTGAAACTTATGAGCTACTGTGTCAACGCTGTGACGGTTCTACTTTATGAGTCGTGTAGCGCGCGTAG
>NW_019944724.1:10240-25212 GCF_002910315.2 Salvelinus sp. IW2-2015
TCTATTATATCCGTGTCTCTATCCCTCTTATATTGCTGTATCCTTCCATCTCTTCTGTTCTTTTTGTGTTCTTTATCCTTCCTCCGTCCTCTCTTCTCCAGTTGTACATTATCCTTCCTCTTAGAAAATCCTTCTCTCTTCTCAGTTGTAAATTATTCCCCCCTTTTCTCCCTTCTCTTTCCAGTTGTAAATTATCCTTCCTCTCTTTTCCAGTTGAAATTATCCTTCTTCTCTTCTCCAGTTGTAAATTATCTTTCTTCCCTTCTTCTCCAGTTGAAAATTCTCCTTCTAGCTTGCTGAGTCTAACCTGCAGATATTCTGGCAGTCTCTCTTTCCTCTCTCCCTTCCTGGTCCTCTCTCTCTCCTATCTCCCTCCCTCCTCTTTTTCTTTCCCTAACCACCCGGATTGAAACGCTGGAACTGAAGATGCTGGCAGCTCTGTGTGCGGCTGTGTGAGAGACACGCATCAGCACTACACACACAACACACACCACACACACACACCACACACACACACACACACACACACACACACGACACACACACACACACACACACACACACACACACACACACACACACACACACACACACACACACACACACACACACACACACAACGTCTCTCTCCTCGTAGGCTATTTTAGAGGATGGAGGAAACAGTCTGTCAACGTAAGCATCTGTGATGAAGCATGTTCCTTCTCTCTCCCTCTCTCTCTCCCTCTCTCCCTCCGTTCTCTCTCTCCCTCTCTCCCTCTGTTCTATCTCTCTCTCCCTCTCTCCCTCTGTTCTCTCTCTCTCTCCTACTCACCCTCCCTTCTCTCCCTCCCTTTTTCTGCACCGATTTTTAATGAGAATCAATGGCTTGAAGCTTTGCCGTTGTCCAAGCGGTGCAGAGAACACATTCAAATACACACACAGTGATTCTGGTCTACTCGGCTCTACAAACACACCCACACACACACACATGTACACACACACATGTACACACACACATGTACACACACACACACACACACACACACACAGTGATTCTGGCCTGCTCGGCTATACAAACACACAAACACACACATACACACACACACAAACACACGCACACCCACACTAATCTGGACTCTTATGACAAATCCCGCTATGCCCTCTGACGAACCATCAAACAAGCAAAGCGTCATACAGGACTAAGATCGAATCTTACTACACCTGTTATGACGCTCGTCAGATGTGACAGGGGATTCAAACTATCATGGATTGCAAAGGGAAACCCAGCCGAGAGCCTACCAGATAAGCTTCTAGGATCTCTTCAAGGCAAGCAACACTGAACCATACGTGAGAGCACCAGCTGGTCCGGACGACGGTATGATCATGCTGTCCACAGCTGATGTGAGTAAGACCTTTAAACAGGTTAATATTCACAAGGCCGCAGGGCCAGATGGATTACCAGGACACGTATTCAAAGCATGCACTGACCAGCTAGCATTGATGTTTTCAACCTCTCCCTGACTGAGTCTGTAATACCTACATGTTTCAAGCAGACCACCATAGTCCCTGTGCCCAACAACGCCAAGGTAACCTGTCTAAGTGACTAACGCCAAGAAGCGCTCACATCTGTAGCCATGAAATGTATTTGAAAGGCTGGTCATGGCTCACATCAACACCAACACACTCCAATTTTCATACAGCCCCAAAAGATCTACAGATGGCTCAATCTCTATTGCACTCAACACTGCCCTTTCCCACCTGGACAAAAGGAACACCTATGTGAGAATGCTATTCATTGACTACAGCTCAGCGTTCAACACCATAGTGCCCTCCAAGCTCATCCCTACGCTAAGGACCCTGGGACTGAACACCTCCCTCTGCAACTGGATCCTGGACTTCCTGACGTGCCACCACCCCCGGTGGTGAGGGTAGGTAACATCACATCCGTCATGCTGACCCTCAACATGGAAGCTTCAAGTTCCTTGGTGTCCACATCCCTAAAGGTCCTATCACATGGTCCGAACACACCAACACAGTCGTGAAGACGGCACAACTACGCATCTTCCCCCTCACGAGGAAGAAAAGATTTGGCAAGGGCCCTCCAGATCCTCAAAAAGTTCTACATCTGCACCATCGAGAGTATCCTGACCGGTTGCATCACCACCCGGTATGGCAACTACTCGGCATCCAACCACAAGGCGCTACAGAGAGTAATGCTTACGGCCCAGTACATCACTGGGGCCATACTCCATGCCATCTAGGACCAATATACCAGGCGGTGTCAGAGGAAGGCCCTAAAAATTGTCAAAGGCTCCAGCCACCCGAGTCACAGTGTAAGGACCGACGCCGGGGATGAGAAGCAGATACGGGGAGTCAAACATTTAATCAGTAACAGAACAAGAAACGGGTAAACAAAGAAAGACGACAATCAATGCAGAAGCAGGGAACAGGGCGGGGAACCAGACAGATATAGGGAAGGTAATGACAGAGGTGATTGAGTCCAGGTGAGTCTGATAATCGCTGACGCACGTGACGGGGGGGGGAAGGCAGGTGTGCGTAATGCTGCTAGCGCCATGGGGGAAGAGCGGGAGCAGGCGTGACAGTAACCCACGCTCTAGTGGCGCCGCCCGGTGTCCTACCTGGGCGAACCTGACGGACCGGCCCAGGCACGGGCGCTGGACCCAGACGAACCGACAGAGGAGTGGGAGCCCGATGATCCGGCGGAGGCATAGCAGCCTGGGCGTAAAAACCGGACGATCAAGCTGAGGCCTGACATGGGATGGGCGCCTTCCGAGCAAACCGGGGAAAGAAACCTCTAGAGCCAGCTAGGGCGTGACAGCCCGACGAGCTGGCTTAGGCACCCCCGGTTCCACCGGTGTTGGGCCCCGGACCCGACGTCACCACTAACCGGAACGTCAACACTTCCCTATGCTTCGTATGATGGCTTCTGCATTCTGTAAGGACCGACGCCGGGGGTGAACCGAACTATTTACATTGACCCCCCCTTTATTATGTATTGTTGTTGTATTTTGATTTCACTCTACCCTCACTAGACTCTACCCTCACACTTACTAGACTCTACCCACACACTCACTAGACTCTACCCTCACACTCACTAGACTCTACCCACACACTCACTAGACTCTACCCTCACACTCACTAGACTCTACCCGCACTAGACTCTACCACCACACTCACTGGACTCTACCAACACACTCACTAGACTCTACCTACACAATCACTAGACTCTACCCTCACACTCACTAGACTCTCGGCACACTCCACTAGACTCTACCCACACACTTCACTAGACTCTACCCTCACACTCACTAGACTTCTACCCACACACTCACTAGACTCTACCCTCACACTCACTAGACTCGACCCACACACTCACTAGACTCTACCCTCACACTCACAGACTCTACCCTCACACTCACTAGACTCTTACCCTCACAGACTCTACCCACACACTCACTGGACTCTACCAACACACTCACTAGACTCTACCTACACACTCACTAGACTCTACACCTCACACTCACTAGACTCTCTTGCAACACTCACTAGACTCTACCCTCACACTCATAGACTCTACCCACACTCACAGACTCTACCCACAGACTCACTAGACTCTACCCTACACTCACTGACTCTACCCACACACTCACTAGACTCTACCCTCACACTCACTAGACTCTACCCACACACTCACTAGACTCTACCTCACTAGACTCTACCCCACATCACTAGACTCTACCCACACACTCACTAGACTCTACCCACACACTCACTAGATCACCCACACACTCACTAGACTCTACCCCACACTCACTAGACTCTACCCACACACTCACTGGACTCTACCCACACACTCACTAGACTCTACCCACACACTCACTAGACTCTACCCACACACTCACTAGACTCTACCTCACACTCACTAGACTCTACCCACACACTCACCTAGACTCACCCTCACTAGACTCTACCCTCACTAGACTCTACCCACACACTCACTAGACTCTACCCACACACTCACTAGACTCTACCCTCACTAGACTCTACCCACACACTCACTAGACTCTACCCACACACTCACTAGACTCTACCCACACACTCACTAGACTCTACCCTCACACTCACTAGACTCTACCCACACACTCACTAGACTCTACCCACACACTCACTGGACTCTACCCACACACTCACTAGACTCTTACCACACACTCACTAGACTCACCCACACACTCACAGACTCTACCCACACACTCACTAGACTCTACCCACACACTCACTAGACTCTACCCTCAACACTCACTAGACTCTACCCACACACTCACTAGATCTACCCTCACACTCACTAGACTCTACCCACACACTCACTAGACTCTACCCACACACTCACTAGACTCTACCCTCACACTCACTAGACTCTACCCTCACTAGACTCTACCCTCACTAGACTCTACCTCACTAGACTCACCCTCACACTCACTAGACTCTACCCACACACTCACTAGACTCTACCCACACACTCACAGACACTTACCCACACACTCACTAGACCTACCCTCACACTCACTAGACTCTACCCTCACTAGACTCTACACTCACTAGACTCTACCCTCACACTCACTAGACTCTACCCACACACTCACTAGACTCTCTTGCACACTCACCTGACTCTCTTGCACACTCACTAGACTCTACCCTCACTAGACTCTACCCTCACACTTACTAGACTCTACCCACACACTCACTAGACTCTACCCACACACTTACTAGACTCTACCACACCACTCACTAGACTCTACCTCACTAGACTCTACCCTCACACTCAATAGATCTACCTCACTAGACTCTACCACACCACTCACTACTCTACCCACACTCACTAGACTCTACCCACTAGACTCTACCACTCACTAGACTCTACCCTCACACTCACTAGACTCTACCCACACATCACTAGACTCTACCCTCACACTCACTAGACTCTACCCCACACACTCACTAGACTCTCTTGCACACTCACCTGACTCTCTGCACACTCACTAGACTCTACCCTCAATAGACTCTACCACACACTCACTAGACTCACCTCACACTCACTAGACTCTACCCTCACTAGACTCTACCTCACACTCACTAGACTCTACCCACACACTCACTAGACCTACCCACACACTCACTAGACTCACCACACTCACTAGACTCTACCCACACACTTACTAGACTCTACCCACACACTCACTAGACTCTAACCTCACTAGACTCTACCCTCACACTCAATAGACTCTACCCTCACTAGACTCTACCCACACACTCACTAGACTCTACCCTCACACTCACTAGACTCTACCCTCACTAGACTCTACCCTCACTAGACTCTACCCTCACACTCACTAGACTCTACCCACACTTCACTAGACTCTACCCTCACACCACTAGACTCTACCCACACACTCACTAGATCTCTCTGCACACTCACCTGACTCTCTTGCACACTCACTAGACTCTACCCTCACTAGACTCTACCACACACTTACTAGACTCTACCCTCACACTCACTTGACTCTACCTCACTAGACTCTACCCTCACACTCACTAGACTCTCTTGCACACTCACCTGACTCTCTTGCACACTCACTAGACTCTACACTCACTAGACTCACCCACACACTCACTAGACTCTACCCTCACTAGACTCTACCCACACACTCACTAGACTCTACCCTCACACTCACTAGACTCTACCCACACACTCACTAGACTCTACCTCACACTCACAGACCTACCTCACTAGACTCTACTCACACTCACTAGACTCTACCCACACCCACTAGACTCTACTCCACAGCACTCACTAGACTCACCTCACTAGACTCACCCTCACTAGACTCTCCCCTAACACTCACTAGACTCTACCCTCCACACACCACTAGACTCTACCCTCACACTCACTAGACTCTACCCACACACTCACTAGACTCTACCCACACACTCACTAGACTCTACCCTCACACTCACTAGACTCTACCCTCACTAGACTCTACCTCACACTCACTAGACTCTACCCACACACTCACTAGACTCTACCCACACACTCACTAGACTCTACACTCACTAGACTCTACCCTCACTAGACTCTACCCTAACACTCACTAGACTCTACCCTCACACACACTAGACTCTACCCTCACACTCACTAGACTCTACCACACACTCACTAGACTCTACCCACACACTCACTAGACTCTACCCACACACTCACTAGACTCTACCCACACACTCACTAGACTCTACCCACACACTCACTAGACTCTACCCACTAGACTCTACCCTCACTAGACTCTACCCACACACTCACTAGACTCTACCCACACACTCACTAGACTCTACCCTCACTAGACTCTACCCACACACTCACTAGACTCTACCACACACTCACTAGACTCTACCCACACACTCACTAGACTCTACCCTCACACTCACTAGACTCTACCCACACACTCACTAGACTCTACCCACACACTCACTGGACTCTACCACACACTCACTAGACTCTACCACACACTCACTAGACTCTACCCACACACTCACAGACTCTACCCACACACTCACTAGACTCTACCCACACACTCACTAGACTCTACCTCACACTCACTAGACTCTACCCACACACTCACTAGACTCTACCCTCACACTCACTAGACTCTACCCACACACTCACTAGACTCTACCCACACACTCACTAGACTCTACCCTCACACTCACTAGACTCACCCTCACTAGACTCTACCCTCACTAGACTCTACCTCACTAGACTCTACCCTCACACTCACTAGACTCTACCCACACACTCACTAGACTCTACCCACACACTCACTGACTCACCCACACACTCACTAGACTCTACCCCTCACACTCACTAGACTCTACCCTCACTAGACTCTACACTCACTAGACTCTACCCTCACACTCACTAGACTCACCCACACACTCACTAGACTCTCTTGCACACTCACCTGACTCTCTTGCACACTCACTAGACTCTACCCTCACTAGACTCTACCCTCACACTTACTAGACTCTACCCACACACTCACTAGACTCTACCCACACACTACTAGACTCTACCCACACACTCACTAGACTCTACCCTCACTAGACTCTACCCTCACACTCAATAGACTCTACCCTCACTAGACTCTACCCACACACTCACTAGACTCTACCCTCACACTCACTAGACTCTACCCTCACTAGACTCACCCTCACTAGACTCTACCCTCACACTCACTAGACTCTACCCACACATTCACTAGACTCTACCTCACACTCACTAGACTCTACCCACACACTCACTAGAACTCTCTTGCACACTCACCTGACTCTCTTGCACACTCACTAGACTCTACCCTCAATAGAATCTACCTCACACACCACTAACTCTACCCTCACACTCACTAGACTCTACCCTCCACTAGACTCTACCTCACACTCACTAGACTCACCCACACCACTCACTAGACTCTACCCACACACTCACTAGACTCTACCCACACACTCACTAGACTCTACCCACACACTTACTAGACTCTACCCACACACTCACTAGACTCTACCCTCACTAGACTCTACCCTCACACTCAATAGACTCTACCCTCACTAGACTCTACCCACACACTCACTAACTCTACCCTCCACACTCACTAGACTCTACCCTCACTAGACTCTACCCTCACTAGACTCTACCCTCACACTCACTAGACTCTACCCACACATCACCTAACCTCACACTCACTAGACTACCCACAACTCACTAGACTCTCTTGCACACTCACCTGACTCTCTTGCACACTCACTAGACTCTACCCTCACTAGACTCTACCCACACACTTACTAGACTCTACCCTCACACTCACTTGACTCTACCCTCACTAGACTCTACCCTCACACTCACTAGAC
This sequence comes from Salvelinus sp. IW2-2015, assembly GCF_002910315.2. Classification (NCBI taxonomy): domain Eukaryota; kingdom Metazoa; phylum Chordata; class Actinopteri; order Salmoniformes; family Salmonidae; genus Salvelinus; species Salvelinus sp. IW2-2015. The sequence continues at coordinate 18,194 of NW_019944724.1, forward strand.
TCTCTTGCACACTCACCTGACTCTCTTGCACACTCACTAGACTCTACACTCACTAGACTCTACCCACACACTCACTAGACTCTACCTCACTAACTCTACCCACACACTCACTAGACTCTACCCTCACACTCACTAGACCCTACCCACACACTCACTAGACTCTACCCTCACACTCACTAGACTCACCCTCACTAGACTCTACCTCAACACTCACTAGACTCTACCCACACACGCACTAGACTCTACCCACCACACTCACAGACTCTACCCTCACTAGACTCTACCCTCACTAGACTCTACCCTAACACTCACTAGACTCTACCCTCACACACACTGAACTCTACCTCACACTCACTAGACTCTACCCACACACTCACTAGACTCACCCACACACTCACTAGACTCTACCCTCACACTCACTAGACTCTACCCTCACTAGACTCTACCTCACACTCACTAGACTCTACCCACACACTCACTAGACTCTACCCACACACTCACTAGACTCTACACTCACTAGACTCTACCCTCACTAGACTCTACCCTAACACTCACTAGACTCTACCCTCACACACACTAGACTCTACCTCACACTCACTAGACTCTACCCACACACTCACTAGACTCTACCCACACACTCACTAGACTCTACCCACACACTCACTAGACTCTACCCACACACTCACTAGACTCTACTCACACTACTCACTAGACTCTACCCTCACACTCACTGACTCTACCCACACACTCACTAGACTCTCTTGCACACTCACCTGACTCTCTTGCACACTCACTAGACTCTACCCACACACTCACTAGACTCTCCTTGCACACTCACCTGACTCTCTTGCACACTCACTAGACTCTACCCACACACTCACTAGACTCTACCCTCACACTCATAGACCTCTCCACACACCACTAGACTCTACCCACACACTCACTAGAAACTCTCTCACACTCACCTGACTCTCTTGCACACTCACTAGACTCTACCCACACACTCACTAGACTCTCTTGCACACTCACCTGACTCTCTTGCACACTCACTAGACTCTACCCACACACTCACATATACTAACTACACTGACACTCCAACACACACACTACAAACGCTCACACGTACAAAACAAACACACACATGCGTGTTGACGCCACACACACACACACAGAGAGAGAGAGAATAGCGGATAACCTGGACGATTATGGGAGAACTGGGGGAGACAGTCACCCCCACTGTGAACATGGAAGATTAGGGGGAGACACAGGGAGAGTGAGTCATCCCCACTGTGAACATGGAGGGAGATAAAATAAACATGAATATTGATCCATAACAACCAGAGAGGTCCATAACAACCAGAGAGATCCATAACAACCAGAGAGGTCCATAACAATCAGAGAGGTCCATAACAACCAGAGAGGTCCATAACAACCAGAGAGGTCCATAACAACCAGAGAGATCCATAACAACCAGAGAGGTCCATAACAACCAGAGAGGTCCATAACAACCAGAGAGGTCCATAACAACCAGAGAGGTCTCTGTCTCTTAGCCAGACAAGGGTACAGAAACACCACCGTGTGTGTACCCCTTTGTCTACACACACACACACGAACACACACACAGGAGAACATGAATCAAACGACAGCAGGGAGGAGAAGATAGGTGGGGGGAGGATAGTATGACCCCCTGTAAGTTCACCCTGCTGTCATTACAGACATCAGTCAATGGCGGGGTAAAAGCCTCGTAAAACCTTCCCATCACCACGGTCAATAACCTTAGGGCCCCTGGGGCAGGTCACTGCAGAGATGGACTTGAGAAGAGATCAGGGCCGCATATCGTAACAAAAATTGCAGATGTGAAGCTAACGCAGATATGACAGAGAAGGGGGCTGAATGGACTGGAGAAATATGTCTACAAGCTTGATAAACACTGCTCACCTCTGCTGCACACGACCAACCAATTTAGCGTAATACTGCCCTACTTTTTCTCAGGTTGACGTTTATCGAGATGAATCTTGTCCCAGAGGCAGAGCAGAGCCATTTTCACTAGATGGCCCGGCGGCCAAGTCAATGTTGTTAATTTATCGTAAACATTACTGAAGATTTAAAATAAAATAAAAACATTTTAAAGTTAGGGTTAGACATAATGTTAGCAGTGTGGTTAAAATGAGCTTTTATAACTTTGTTGCTGTGACAGCTAACGAGGACCCTGCTGCCTCCAGTTCATGAGTCATCCCAATAAACGCCAACCTGCTACTATTTCATTAATACATCCCTTGACCCCCTGACCATGCCATTTAACAGATGCTTTTATCCAAAGGCACTTACAGTCACGCGTGCATACCATTTTACTTATGGGTGGCTAGTGGTTAGAGTGTAGGGACTGCAGGTAGCCTAGTGGTTAGAGTACACCTCACTAGACTCTACCCTCACACTCACTAGACTCTACCACACACTCAACTAGAGTCATCTCTACACACTCACCTGACTCTACTGCACACTCACTAGACTCTACCCTCACTAAGACTCTTACCCTCACACTACTAGAACTCACCAACACTCATAGACTCTACCCACACACTTACTAGACTCTACCCACACACTCACTAGACTATCTAACCCTCACTAGACTCTACCCTCACACTCAATAGACTCTACCCACTCACTAGACTCTACCCCACACACTCATCAGACTCTACCCTCACACTCACTAGACCTCTACACCTCACTAGACTCTACCCTCACTAGACTCTACCCTCACACTCACTAGACTCTACCCACACATCTACACTAAGATCTACTAACCTCAGACTCTACACTCACTCACACTCACTAGACACTCTCTGCACACTCACCTAGACCTACAATTGCTACACTCACAGACTCTACCCTCCAGACTATAGACTCTACCCACACACTCACTAGACTCTACCTCTACACTCACTAGACTCTACCCCAACTAGACCTCTACCTCACACTCACCTAGACTCTACCCACACAACTCACTAGACTCTACCCACACACTCCACCCTAGCACTTTCTACTCCACCAACTCACTGAACTACTAACTCGCACACTACTAGACTCTACCCACACACTGCACTAGAACTCTACCCCTACACATAAGACTTATCCCTCACACTCAATAGACCTCTACCCTCACTAGACTCTCAATCCCACACACTCACTAGACTCTACCCGCACACTCACTAGAACTCACACTCTTCACTAGACTCTACCCTCACTAGACTCTCACCCTCACAGGCTCACTAGACTCCTCACTCACTCATTCACTCAACTTTCGACCTCACCCAACTAGACTCTACCCACACACTCACTAGACTCTCTTGCACACTACCTGACTCTCTTGCACACTCACTAGACTCTACCCTCACTACACTATACCCACCACTTACTAGACTCTACCCTCACACTCACTTTGACTCCTACCCTCAACCTAGACTCTACCGCACTCACAGCTCACAACACTCCCTCACACCACTGCACACTGACTCTCTTGACACCTCACTAGACTCTACCACTCACTAGACTCTACCCTCACACTCACTAGACTCTACCCCACTAAATCTCCTACCACACACTCACTAGACTCTAACACCTCTACACTCACATACTAGACTCTACCCACACACTCAGCTAGACTCTACCCTCACACTCACTAGACTCTACCTCAACTAGACTCTACCTCATCACTCACTAGACTCTACCCACACACGCACTAGACTTCTACCCACACATCTACACTAGACTCTACCTCACACTCACTAGACTCTACCCTCATACTTAGCACATCTACCCCTACACACTCACTAGACTCTACCCTCCACACACACTAGACTCTACCCTCACACTCACTAGAACCTTCTTACCCACATCACTCACTAGACCTACCACACACTCACTAGACTCTACACTCTCACCTACTCACTAGACTCTACCCTTCACCTTAGACTCTACCTCACACCTCACTAGACTCTACTCCACACACTTCACTAGACTCTACCCACACACTCACTAGACTCTACCTCACTAGACACTCTACTCTAACCCTCACTAGACTCTACCCTAAACACTCACTAGACTCTACCCTCACAACTACACTAGACTTTCTTACCCTCACACTCACTAGACTCTACCACCACACTCACTAGACTCTACCCACACACTCACTGTAGACTCTACCCACACACTCACTAGACTCTACCCCACCACACTCACTAGACTCTACTACACCCTCACTAGACTACCTACCTCAACTACTCACTTTGACTCTACCCACACACTCACTAGAACTCTACTTGCAACCTACACATCACCTCTCACCCACTTCATTACTACACTCCTACTAGACTCTACCCACACACTCACTAGACTCTTCTTCTGCTACCTCACCACTTGACAACTCTACTCGCACACTCACTCTACTATGACTCTCTACCTCACAAACACTCACTAGACTCACTAACGCCTCACACTCACTCGACTCTCCACACTCACTAGACTCTACCTCACCACTCACTAGACTCTCTTGCACACTCACCTGACTCTCTTGTCACACTCACTAGATCTACCCACACACTCAGCTAGACTCTCTTGTCACACTCACCTGTACTTCTTCTGCACACTCACTAGACCTCACATCACTCCACACACTCAACATCATACTCAATCTACTACTGACCACTCCAAACACCACACTACATAACGCTACACGTACATAACAACACAACACACACATGCGTGTTGACGCCACACACACCACACACAGAGAGAGAGAGAATAGGCGGATAACCTGGACGATTATGGGAGAACTGGGGGAGAAGTCACCCCATGTGAACATGGAAAGATTATGGGGGAGACACAGGGAGAGTGAGCATCCCCACTGTGAACATGGAGGGAGATAAAAAAACAATGAAATTATCCTGAATCCATAACAACCAGAGAGGTCCATAAACACAACCAGAGAAGATCCAGACAACCAGAGAGGTCCATAACTAAATCCAGAGAGGTCCATACAAACCAAGGTCCAACCAGAGAGGTCCATAACAACCAGAGAGGTTCCATAACAACCAGAGAGGTCCTAAAACCAAGAGTCCAACAATAACAAGCAGAGATGGTCTCTGGAACAACCAGAGAGGTCTCTGTCCCTTAGCCAGACAAGGGTACAAGAAACACCACACGTGTGTGTACCCCTTTGTCTACACATCACACACAACGAACACACACAACACAGGAGAACATGAATCAAACGACAGCAGGGAGGAAGAAGATAGGTGGGGGGAGGAATAATGACCCCTGTAAGTTCACCCTGCTGTCATTACAGACACATCAGTCAATGGGGGGTAAAAGAGCGCTGCATACTGATGTAAAAAGATCATGAGCATCTTTTAGCACACGTAGAAACTAGGCATAGAAACGGCAGACCTTACGCTGTCAATGTCCTACATGGACGGATGCTGAGTTGAGGAGACAGTAAATGACGAGGCTGACGTTGTGGTTCCATGTGTCCGAGAGAATGGAGGCTGGTCAGGATGAAACATAGAAAGCTCGTAACATTTCCCATCACCACGGTCAATAACCTTAGGGCCCTGGGGCAGGTCACTGCAGAGATGGACTTGAGAAGAAAGATCAGGGCCGCATATCGTAACAAAAATTGCAGATGTGAAGCTAACGCAGATATGACAGAGAAGGGGGCTGAATGGACTGGAGAAATATGTCTACAAGCTTGATAAACACTGCTCACCTCTGCTGCACACGACCAACCAATTTAGCGTAATACTGCCCTACTTTTTCTCAGGTTGACGTTTATCGAGATGAATCTGCCCCAGAGGCAGAGCAGAGCCATTTTCACTAGATGGCCCGGCGGCCAAGTCAATGTTGTTAATTTATCGTAAACATTACTGAAGATTTAAAATAAATAAAAACATTTTAAAGTTAGGGTTAGACATAATGTTAGCAGTGTGGTTAAAATGAGCTTTTATAACTTTGTTGCTGTGACAGCTAACGAGGACCCTGCTGCCTCCAGTTCATGAGTCATCCCAATAAACGCCAACCTGCTACTATTCATTAATACATGCTTGACCCCTGACCATGCCATTTAACAGATGCTTTTATCCAAAGGCACTTACAGTCACGCGTGCATACCATTTTACTTATGGGTGGCTAGTGGTTAGAGTGTAGGGACTGCAGGTAGCCTAGTGGTTAGAGCGTAGGGGCGGCAGGTAGCCTAGTGGTTAGAGTGTAGGACGGAGGCGCCTAGTGGTTAGAGCGTAGGGACGGTGGCAGCCTAGTGGTTAGAGCGTAGGGACGGCAGGTAGCCTAGGGTTAGAGCGTAGGGACGGCAGGTAGCCTAGTGGTTAGAGCGTAGGAAGTAGGCAGCCTAGTGGTTAGAGCGTAGGGACGGCAGGAAGCCTAGTGGTTAGAGTGTAGGGACGGCAGGTAGCCTAGTGGTTAGAGCGTAGGGCGGCAGGTAGCCTAGTGGTTAGAGCGTAGGGACGGCAGGAGCCTAGTGGTTAGAGCGTAGGGACGGCAGGAGCCTAGTGGTTAGAGCGTGGGGCGGCAGGTAGCCTAGTGGTTAAGTGTAGGGGGGGGCAGTTAGCCTAGTGGTTAGAGGTGTAGGGACGGCAGGTAGCCTAGTGGTTTAGAGCGTAGGGGTGGCAGGTAGCCTAGTGGTTAGAGCGTAGAGCGTCAGGTGAGCCTAGTTGGTTAGAGCGTAGGGGACGGCAGGTAGCCTAGTGGTTAGAGCGTAGGACCGGCAGGTAAGCCTAGTGGTTAGAGCGTAGGGCAGGCAGGTAGCTAGTGGTTAGAGTGTAGGGACGGCAGGTAGCCTAGTGGTTAGAGCGTAGGGCGGCACGGTAGCCTAGTGGTTAGAGAGTAGGTGTCGGCCAGGTAGCCTAGTGGTTAGAGGTAGGGGACGGCAGGTAGCCTATGTGTTAGAGTGTAGGGACGGCAGGTAGCCTAGTGGTTAGAGCGTAGGGGACGGCAGAAGTAGTGGGGAC
>NW_019944724.1:25237-28441 GCF_002910315.2 Salvelinus sp. IW2-2015
CGTAGGGGCGGCAGGTAGCCTAGTGGTTAGAGCGTAGGGACGGCAGGTAGCCTAGTGGTTAGAGCGTAGGGACGGTAGGCAGCCTAGTGGTTAGAGCGTAGGGACGGCAGGAAGCCTAGTGGTTAGAGCGTAGGGACGGCAGGTAGCCTAGTGGTTAGAGCGTAGGTGCGGCAGGTGCCTAGTGGTTAGAGCGTAGGGACGGCAGGCAGCCTGTGGTTTAGAGCGTAGGGACGGCAGGCAGCCTAGTGGTTAGAGGCGTAGGGACGGCAGGTAGCCTAGTGGTTAAAGTGTAGGGGGGGGCAGGTAGCCTAGTGGTTAGAGCGAGGGACGGCAGGTAGCCTAGTGGTTAGAGCGTAGGGGTGGCAGGTAGCCTAGTGGTTAGAGCGTAGAGGCGTCAGGTAGCCTAGTGGTTAGAGCGTAGGGGCGGCAGGTAGCCTAGTGGTTAAAGCGTAGGGACGGCAGGTAGCCTAGTGGTTAGAGCGTAGGGGCGGCAGGTAGCCTAGTGGTTAGAGCGTAGGGACGGCAGGTAGCCTAGTGGTTAGAGCGTAGGGGCGGCAGGTAGCCTAGTGGTTAGAGCGTAGGGACGGCAGGTAGCCTAGTGGTTAGAGTGTAGGGACGGCAGGTAGCCTAGTGGTTAGAGTGTAGGGACGGCAGGTAGCCTAGTGGTTAGAGCGTAGGGACGGCAGAGTGTGGGGACGGCAGGTAGCCTAGTGGTTAGAGTGTAGGGACGGCAGGTAGCCTAGTGGTTAGAGTGTAGGGACGGCAGGTAGCCTAGTGGTTAGAGCGTGGGACGGCAGGTATCCTAGTGGTTAGAGCGTAGGGATGGCAGGTAGCCTAGTGGTTAGAGTGTAGGGACGGCAGGGTAGTCTAGTGGTTAGAGTGTAGGGACGGCAGGTAGCCTAGTGGTTAGAGTGTAGGGACGGCAGTAGCCTAGTGGTTAGAGTGTAGGGCCAGTAACCGAAAGTTTGCTAGATCGAATCCCCGAGCTGACAAGGTAAAAATCAATCGCTCTACCCCTGAACAAGGCAATTTACCCTTTGTTCCCTGGTAGGATGTCATTGTAAATAAGAATTTGTTCTTACTGACTTGCCTCGTTAAAATAAAGTAAATAAATAAAATATTCCCCACTGTGTGCGTCCCAGTAAGATCATCTGTGGACCTTCAATTGACTCATTCTGACATAAAAACAAGAGCACAAGCTTTGCCAGAAAAGATGGAGGAAGGGGAGCAAGCACTGAAGACGAATCATCATTATACCTTCCCTTCGCCACGGTTAAGTAACCTTAGTGACCCTGGGGCAGGTCATTGCAGAGATGGCTTGAGGAGAGGTCAGGAACGGGACACGTCTCTGACAGCAGCAAAGGAAAATAAGCGCACAGTTTTGCTACTGAACGGTGTACGGTACGGTCTAATCTTCTTGGGATCCCTGACTCTCCCAGAGGGATCATCTGTAGAGCCGATCAATCACACGTTGACGCTTATTGTCACGAGTCTTGTCCTGGAGGCAGAACTGAAAAATTTGCTCTTAGACAGGCCAGCTGCAAAGTCCAAATTGGCTATATTATACAATTTCTGAAAACATAAATGTGCTTTAATTGGTCTTAAATAAGGTTTGAGGTAGGCATTAGGGTTAGCAGTGTGGTTAAGGTTAGGGTTAACCTTAGGGTTAGGGTTAACAGTGTGGTTAAGGTTAGGTTAACCTTAGGTTAGGCATTAGGTTAGCAGTGTGGTTAAGGTTAGGGTTAACCTTAGGTTAGGGTTAACAGTGTGGTTAAGGTTAGGGTTAACCTTAGGGTTAGGCATTAGGGTTAGCAGTGTGGTTAAGGTTAGGGTTAACCTTAGGGTTAGGTTTTAAATCAGATCTGATGACTTTGTGGCTGTGCCAGCTAGTGACCACTCTGCAGAGCTGCCTCCAGAACAACATAAATTACTAAAAACGCTAACCTGCAGATCAATCAGAGGCCACCACAACCAGGGATTTATGTTTCACACCAGAGGAGTATCCTACGAAGCAGCTAGATCTATTCAGGGTTTTATAAAGCTAGCCAGCTTCAGTTAGCCGCACATTCCAGGTCAGGCTTCGTCCGTACTGCGAGGGTAATTTTCGTCCGTACTACGAGGGTAGATGCTCGTACTACGAGGGTAGATGTTCGTACTACGAGGGTAGATGTTCGTCCTACGAGGGTAGATGTTGCTCGTCCACTTCCTGTAATTCTAGCAGGCTCGTAACTGCGTGGCGTACGCACATGTCTAGTCGAACGCAGAACTCGTCGTTGAGATAATGAGGAATTCAATGTATGGGCGAGTCAGTGGCACATTTTAATTTTGTGCCGAAATCAAAATGACGTCTTCAATTCGCGACTTCTGGCAGGTAGCCTAGTGGTTAGAGTGTAGGGACGGCAGGGTAGTCTAGTGGTTAGAGTGTAGGGACGGCAGGTAGCCTAGTGGTTAGAGTGTAGGGACGGCAGGTAGCCTAGTGGTTAGAGTGTAGGGCCAGTAACCGAAAGTTTGCTAGATCGAATCCCCGAGCTGACAAGGTAAAAATCAATCGCTCTACCCCTGAACAAGGCAATTTACCCTTTGTTCCCTGGTAGGATGTCATTGTAAATAAGAATTTGTTCTTAACTGACTTGCCTCGTTAAAATAAAGTAAATAAATAAAAGATTCCCCACTGTGTTACTGTTACTGTCCCAGTAAGATCATCTGTGGAACCTTCAATTGACTCATTCTGACATAAAAACATCTTTTCTTTGCCAGAAAAGATGGAGGAAGGGGAGCAAGCACTGAAGACGAATCATCATTATACCTTCCCTTCGCCACGGTTAAGTAACCTTAGTGACCCTGGGGCAGGTCATTGCAGAGATGGACTTGAGGAGAGGTCAGGAACGGGACACGTCTCTGACAGCAGCAAAGGAAAATAAGCGCACAGTTTTGCTACTGAACGGTGTACAGTAACGGTCTAATCTTCTTGGGATCCCTGACTCTCCCAGAGGGATCATCTGTAGAGCCGATCAATCACACGTTGACGCTTATTGTCACGAGTCTTGTCCTGGAGGCAGAACTGAAAAATTTGCTCTTAGACAGGCCAGCTGCAAAGTCCAAATTGGCTATATTATAACAATTTCTGAAAACTAAAATGTGCTTTAATTGGTCTTAAATAAGGTTTGAGGTAGGCATTAGGGTTAGCAGTGTGGTTAAGGTTAG
>NW_019944724.1:28456-31367 GCF_002910315.2 Salvelinus sp. IW2-2015
TAGGGTTAACAGTGTGGTTAAGGTTAGGGTTAACCTTAGGGTTAGGCATTAGGGTTAGCAGTGTGGTTAAGGTTAGGGTTAACCTTAGGGTTAGGTTTTAAAATCAGATCTGATGACTTTGTGGCTGTGCCAGCTAGTGACCACTCTGCAGAGCTGCCTCCAGAACAACATAAATTACTAAAAACGCTAACCTGCAGATCAATCAGAGGCCACCACAACCAGGGATTTATGTTTCACACCAGAGGAGTATCCTACGAAGCAAGCTAGATCTATTCAGGGTTTTATAAAGCTAGCCAGCTTCAGTTAGCGCCACATTCCAGSTCAGGCTTCGTCCGTACTGCGAGGGTAGATTTTCGTCTGTACTACGAGGGTAGATGCTCGTACTACGAGGGTAGATGTTCGTACTACGAGGGTAGATGTTCGTCCTACGAGGGTAGATGTTGCTCGTCCACTTCCTGTTAACTCTAGCAGGCTCGTAACTGCGCGTGCGTATCGCACATGTCTAGTCGAACGCAGAACTCGTCGTTGAGATAATGAGGAAATATCAATGTATGGGCGAGTCAGTGGCACATTTTAATTTGTGCCGAAATCAAAATGACGTCTTCAATTCGCGACTTCTTGTTAATGCCGTCTTTGCCGTGTTATTACGAGTATCTTTCCCACTGCTATCGATATAGTTTTAGTATTTAGTCATACAAAAGTGTTACATTGCGTGAGGTTTAAAATGCATTCTGTCATCACTAAATGTGTAATTTCATATATTTTAACATTACTTTTTAAATTTATTTTTAKATTTGATTGATAAAACATTTAACCTCTAAAAGTCTAAGCTGTTGGTGTGGTTATACCATCGATCATTTAACTATTTAATTTAGAATTTTAGTACCCCTTTAGGTATCAAAAGAAAAATATTTAAATTGTTTTGAGAAAATATTGAATTTGGCTACTACTATAGCTGAATAACACATTCATAAATAACAAAAAAGACAGTCAACAAATGTATCATAAGGAATAAGGTTTTTAAGTGTCTGTCCTATGTCTAGGAGATAGAAAGCTCAGGAATATTTATGTTTTTTGGACACATATTTAACCCCTTATTTTTGTTGGCACAAAACTACCTCCATACTGCCATTCATTTGTATGGGTTACCTTCAAATGAAGGTTTAATATCTTTATATATATCTCCATACTTCCATGTGTTTATATGGGTTACCTTCAGACGAGTTCCGTGACACTTGTGGGGGTCGTAGAGCAAAACCATTCGGACGCTGCAGACATTTTTGTAAGAAGACCGATTTTCGGAATGTCTCATGGTCTGACAAACACCGCTGTAGCTCGGCCACCTTCCACCGCAGGTGCGGAAAGGCCGACAGCGTCAGATATCTCTAGTTTAAACTGATGGATTTTGATGAGGTTTTTTAAAAGTATTATGTTACTTAGATCGATGCACTGGTGCGTCAATAGACTCTTAAGTATTTATCAGTCGTCTTCCTCAAACGAAGGGGATGATGACGCAACGTTTGCAAGATGGAAGAAATTTGATTTCAATGGTCCTCAACTCGCGGCTCAGTCATTCCATTCAGGGTTAGTGGAGTTAGCCGTGAGTTKGTCTGTCCCGGAGCAGGTTCGTTCTGAACGATTCGTTGCCATAGAAATGTACCCGGCTAAAAGGTGAGACACTTTCATATGACCGGTTATGACCGGCTATGCCGAGTTGAACTCAGAGTTGACCAAAGTTACCTCACCAACTCCTCAAACCTGCTTGGCAGGTTACCCATCTGACGATGTGGTCCTGAATAGCCCAGTAGGTAGAGTATGAGGCTTAACAACGGCAGGATAGTGGGTTTGATTCAAGGGACGAACCGTACTTAAAAAATAATATATGCACTCATGACTGTAAGTCGCTTTGGATAAAGAAACATCTGCTGAAATGCATGCATTATATCATGTAAATGGTGGATTTATGACCAGTACAGTGGTGAACACAGACACACAGACAGGTTTGGTTCTTGGAGCTCCTCCTAGGAGCTGAAAAACCCCTTTCAGACAAAACTACCACTTGTTTACCATACCCCCTTTCTTTATGTATATCTGAAGSGGGGTTAAGGGTTAAAAACACATTCCATTGAAACCCACCTAAAGATCTAGTCATAAAACGTATATTTTCACAGACCCTGTAACCAAACAGTACTGTGTGTGTGAGGCTAGCTAATATAAGTCTAGCTCAATGGTTATTATGAGTAATTTACTGTGAGGTAATTAACACGTTTAGCAGCTCCGTCTACCATGTCTTTGCAGAGGACATTTCACATTCTGTAAAGACGGTAAACATACACATCGTCACCATGGCAACTGAGAGCTGCTAGCCTTGCACCATATGTTCTAGTGTGGTTGAGAGCCCACAGTAGCTTGGCCAACACACACACATATAAAACACCCAGACTACCACATTCATATCAACATGTCTATTACTGTTGTCTAAAACAAAGCCTTTTCAAAAATTGTTAACCGTGTTGCTGCTTTGGCTTGCTTGGCAGCCCTGTTGGCAACTAGCACACGGAGTCGCTGAGGGAGAGAGAGGAACGGGTAAGGAAAGGGAAGGGGTTGTCAGAGAAAATGGGAGATAGAGAGGGAGAGAGTGAGAGAGAGAGGGAGAGAAGGGGGGAGAATTAAAGAAAGAGGGGATAGAGAAGGAGGGGTCTGGCTGGTAGGAGGGTGTCGTCTCATGGCAGCTGTTGGATTAGCGTGTCATTGGATTAGTGGTAGTGTCTGTGTGTGTTGTGTGTGTGTGTTGTGTGTGTGTGTGTGTGTGTGTGTGTGTGTGTGTGTGTGTGTGTGTGTGTGTGTGTGTGTGTGTGTGTGTGTGTGTGTGTGTGTGTGTGTTGTGTGGTTGTGTGTGGTGTGGTGTGTG
>NW_019944724.1:34143-39700 GCF_002910315.2 Salvelinus sp. IW2-2015
TGGTAGAGAGCAGCTGAGGGAACAAAGAGAGAGAGAAAGAGAGAGAGAGAGAGAGAGAGAGAGAGAGAGAAGAGAGAGAGAGAGAAGAGAGAGAGAGAGAGAGAGACAGAGAGACAGAGACAGAGACAGGAGAACAGAGAGACAGAGACAGAGAGACAGAGACAGAGAGACAGAGACAGAGAGAGGAGGGGTGCTGTCTACAGCTTCAACACGGACCTGAGTGACTCGAGACAGGATTGATTCTCTGGCTCAGTGTGCAGCTAGCAGGAGGTCCAGAACTCACACGCACACCATGTGTGTGTGTGTGTGTGTGTGTGTGTGTGTGTGTGTGTGTGTCACTATCAGGAGGCTAAAAAGCTGTCTCAACACCTCAAGAAATTAGACTGAACCGACTATCCTCTCCCTCCCCATCTCTCTCCTCTTCTGTCTCTCTATATACAGTATATATATCTATCTCTCTCTCTCTCCATCTGCCCCTCTTTTCAAATCACATTTTATTGGCCACATACACATATTTAGCAGATGTTATTGTCCTCCTGCTCATTTTGTGTGAGACACTGTTTGTCAGCAAGCTGGACTAGCACAGCGCCGATGTCATAAAGCCTACGGTCTGTCTGTCAATCAAAAAAACTCAATATACAGAATCAAGAAGAGAGAGAGAGAGAGAGAGAGAGAGAGAGAGAGAAAGAGAGAGGAGAGAGAGGAGAGAGAGAGAGAGAAATAGAGAGGAGAGAGAGAGGGAGAAAGAGAGAGGGAGAAAGAGAGAGGGAGGAAGAGAGGAGAGAGAGAGAAGCTTAGATCACCCTCTAGTGGTGGTAACATACAACTGGCACCCTTTTTCTTTTCTTTTGTGTTATTGACTGTACGTTTGTTTATGTGTTGTTGTTTTTGTCGCAGTGCTTTGCTTTATCTTGGCCAGGTGGCACTTGTAAATGAGAACTCGTTCTCAACCGGCCTGGTTAAATAAAGGTGAAGTAAATAAATTAACCTGCGGTCAGTAAATATGACATGTGTTGCAGATGATATAAAACCTGTCCTTTAATTGAAAACACACAGTGTGTCTATACACATTACATTTGATCGATTTGGAGAACTGTAATATTTATCAGAAAATGCTATTGTAATCATACAGTATCATTTTCAGAGACATACAATTCTCCAAATCAATCAAATGTAACACAGAAAATGAATTTATAATTAAAATAGTATAATAACAAATATGCTAATATACACTGAGTGGACAAAACATTAAGAGCACTTGCTCTTTCCATGACACAGACTGACCATGTCACGTCCTGATCTGTTTCACCTGTCCTCGTTATTGTCTCCACGCCCTCCAGGTGTCGCTTGTTTTCCCCAGTGTATTTATCCCTGTGTTTCCTGTCTCAGTTCATCTTGTTTTCCCCAGTGTATTTATCCCTGTGTTTCCTGTCTCAGTTCATCTTGTTTTCCCCAGTGTATTTATCCCTGTGTTTCCTGTCTCAGTTCATCTTGTTTTCCCCAGTGTATTTATCCCTGTGTTTCCTGTCTCTCTGTACCAGTTAGTCTTGTTTGTTTTTCCAAGTCAACCCGCGGTTTTCCCGTTCTCCAGATTTTTGCTATTTTCCTTTTTCTAGTCCTTCCTGTTTTGACCCTTGCCGGTTCCTGTACTCTGTACCCACCTGCCTGTCCATTCTGCCTGCCTTGACCACGAGCCTGTCTGCCACTCTGTACCTACTGGACTCTGATCTGGTTTTGACCTTTTTGCCTGTCCACGACCATTCTCTTGCCTACTCCTTTTGGATTAATAAACATTGTAAACCTCCAACCATCTGCCTCCTGTGTCTGCATCTGGGTCTCGCCTTGTGTCATGATAGACCAGGTGAATCCAGGTGAAAGCTATGATCCCATATTGATGTCACCTGTTAAATCCACTTCAATCAGTGTAGATGAAGGGGAGGAGACATGATAAAGGATTTTTAAGCCTTGAGACAATTGAGACATGGCTTGTGTATGTGTGCCATTCAGAGGGTGAATGGGCAAAACAAACAAGATTTAAGTGCCTTTGAACGGGGTATGGTAGTATTTTATTTATCCTTTATTTAACTGGGCAAGTCAGCTAAGAACAAATTCTTATTTACAATGACGGCCTACCCCGGCGACGCTGGGTCAATTGTGCGCTGCCCTATGGGACTCCCAATCACGGCCAGATGTGACACAGCTCAGATTCGAACCAGGGACTGTAGTGGCGCCTCTTGCACTGAGATGCAGTGCCTTAGACCCCTGCGCCACTCGGGTGCACTGATTTTGGTCAAGAACTGCAATGCTGTTTTGTACCCTCAGTGTATATAATTATAGATTAATAATAACAATTGCATTTTCTGGAGACATATTACAATTCTCCAAATCAATCACACGTAACGTTTTTTGCCTGCACTCGTGCGTTTACATGTGCGCACTGGGGTCACGTGTGACTTTTTGAGTGACTTTTGAATATGTCTTAGCAGCCTGTCAAGTCCAGACCGCCATTGGGGATGTAGAGGCTAAAGGAAAGGGTTTGAATGAAGAGAATCTGTGCATTTCCCTCTCTTCCTCATCCAGACTGAGAGAGAAGGAGAAACAGCAACCTTGATGAGGCTATATTAATTAGTACTTCAACTAGTCTCGCGTAGCCGTATCTCCAACATCGTGTTGTTGTCACACCTCTTTTCGGGAGGTCTGGAGAATGTTGTATTATGCCCCATACCCATGGTGATGTAGTCCATTATGCCCCGTGCCCATGGTGATGTAGTACATTATGCCCCGTACCCATGGGGATGTATCCATTATGCCCCGTACCCATGGTGATGTAGTCCATTATGACCCATACCCATGGTGATGTAGTCCATTGTGCCCCGTACCRATGGTGATGTAGTCCATTGTGCCCCGTACCCATGGTGATGTAGTTCATTAAACTGTGTTTCATCTTCACACTACTGGACAGATAGCATGGGGAGGACTTTGGCTGCAGTAAAACGAGGCAAAGTTGAGAAAAATTCAACGTAAGCGCCACCTGTTTCACGAAGGAGCCTATAACCGCAAGGGGGCGCTGTCATAACACTGTTTCGTGGATGGTCCCTATTGAAATGAATGACATCCGACGCAACGCAACAGACCGCTCAGATGTCATGTAAATGGGGCTTGAGTCTAAACAATTAGAATCGTCTTCTGGATTTCAGCGGCTACATTTTGATTGGATGAAATATTTTAAGAACCCTCCCCCCCACATACCCTTAAAAAGGGGTGCTGCGTGTGTAACAGTTTTGCTTCCGTCCCTCTCCTCGCCCCAACCTGGGCTCGAACCAGGGACCCTCTGCACACATCGACGACAACCACCCTCGAAGCATCGTTACCCATCGCGCCACAAAAGCCACGGCCCTTGCAGAGCAAGGGGAACAACTACTTCAGGTCTCGGAGCGAGTGACGTCACCCGATTGAAACGCTATTAMCGCGCACKACCGCTAACTAGCTAGCCATTTCACATCGGTMACACTTGTAATGTTTACTGTTTTCAGAGTCGATGAAAGCATTACAACTGCTCTGCTTGAACTCTACGAGAAAAGGGAAGTTATGGCCATGTCCACCTACAGTCGAAGGTAAAAGTTTATTGTATCAAGTGTGGCCGACAGTCTGCAATTGATTGAAATTCAAAGTCACCACAAACACGTCATACATCAACATATTTTGATGGGGTTTTAATCATTTAATGAGTGATTTCTCAGGCATCCTGTTGCTCGAATGGCACTATAGTGGGCACCTTTGTAGTTCCGCCCCCCCCCAAATAAGGCATTTGATTGGTTTGACATGTTGCGAGATAGTCACTAGTTTCCACCCCCTTTGTAGTTACTTTCTGACGTGGACTTCACCGGGCTTTCTGAATTGGGAAGCCTGGTTCTTTGGCCGTTAATTAATGCATTTCTGAGCTGAGTTTTTATACTACAAAGCAGGATCAAAAGATACGCTTGAAATGAACCTGGTCTCATTTAATCAACAACCAAAAAGCCGTTTCTAAGTTTAGTTTTCTTTAATGAACCAGAAAATCAATAGGTATTTCTGGTTGTTCATCAACTAACTCAACGATCCTGCTTTGTAGTATTCCCCTCTGGGCACAACAATGACGACACGGTGAGACAAAAGCCCCTTAGAAGGACCCTTACACCAGAACACTCCTAATAATGATACTAATCTCTAATCTGAGACACAGTCTGAAACCAGATGGCCTAAAGCTTCTTCCAGACACAACAGGCTATGGTTAATAAGGACAATGTTATTGAATGGAGCTATGAAAGGTCCCTGGTTCAAATCCCTGGGTCGACCAGGTGAAAAAAAATCTGTCGGCGTGCCCTTGAGCAAGGCACTTTGCTTCTGTACACCACTCTGGATAAGAGTGTGATCGTGTATGTTTTGATAATCCAGTAGTATCTTATGTTGCTATGGTTATCGTCTGGCTCTCCGGATTCAGGAAGCAAGTCTCCTCTGAGAATAAATTGTAGCGAAGACCGGTTGGCAAATAGCCAAGGTATCCAATCCTAGATGCCATTGCCTGCCGTTGTGTCCTTGAGCACCACCCACGTAGAGGTAGCAGGCTTCATGTAGGAGGTAGCAGGCTTCATGTAGGAGGTAAGCAGGCTTCTTCATGTAGGAGGTAGCAGGCTTCATGTAGGAGTAGCAGGCTTCTTCAGCTTAGAGGTAGCAGGCTTCATGTAGGAGGTAGCAGGCTTCATTGTAGGCGAGGTAGCAGGCTTCATGTAGGAGGTAGCAGGGCTTCTTCATGTAGGAGGTAGCAGGCTTCATGTAGGAGGTAGCAGGCTTCTTCATGTAGGAGGTAGCAGGCTTCTTCATTGTAGGAGGTAGCAGGCTTTCATGTAGGAGGTAGCAGGCTTCTTCATGTAGGAGGTAGCAGGCTTCTTCATGTAGGAGATAGCAGGCTTCATGTAGGAGGTAGCAGGCTTCTTCATGTAGGAGATGGCAGGCTTCATGTAGGAGGTAGCAGGCTTCATGTAGGAGGTAGCAGGCTTCATGTAGGAGGTAGCAGGCTTCTTCATGTAGGAGGTAGCAGGCTTCTTTATGTAGTATTTTGGACATTCTGGACCATTGCAGGCACTGGGATCATTTATTCCCAACGTCACACAGAGATGTTACAGGATGTAAAAACAAAAACAAAAAAACAACATTTTATCATCCAGCTCAACAGATTCTATTTCTACTGATATGTTATCACTGGTTCGAGGCTTCCTATCGAGCGTTTGTGTGATATCCACAGAGGCAGTAGACCCGTATCCATGGCGAGCATGGTTGTTGTGCGATGACATCATCTCGCTGCAAGGCAAGGATGGGTAGGGAGCTGTGTAAGAATAAGATCACTTTATTGGTCAATCGTAACAAAAATCCAATCGAAATTTGACTTACGCTTTTAGCCCAAACCCTGTCAGAAAGACACATATACATAAACGTTTTGGAGAGGTGCAGGGGGGGGGGGGGGGGGGGCTGCCACTCTGGGCAACCAGGGAGCTGTTGCTGTGTGAGGTTAAGTGCCTTT
>NW_019944724.1:42037-47052 GCF_002910315.2 Salvelinus sp. IW2-2015
CATGAGGAAGCCTGCTACCTCCTACATGAAGAAGCCTGCTACCTCCTACATGAAGCCTGCTACCTCCTACATGAAGAAGCCTGCTACCTCCTACATGAAGCCTGCTACCTCCTACATGAAGCCTGGTAATTCAATGCTTTTGCTCCATTGTAAAACCTTCCTCTCTATCTCCTCTGTCTCTAACAATCTTGTGTCTGGGTGCCTGTTTCTGCTCTCTTGCCAACTACTTAAAGAATTGTCATGAAGAACATGGCTTGACAATGACAATAGAGTAGGCAAAAGCACAAACAGATCTGGGACCAGGCTATAGGAGACAACAGATCTGGGACCAGGCTATAGAAGGAGACAACAGATCTGGGACCAGGTTATAGAAGGAGACAACAGATCTGGGACCAGGCTATAGAAGGAGACAACAGATCTGGGACCAGGTTATAGAAGGAGACAACAGATCTGGGACCAGGTTATAGAAGGAGACAACAGATCTGAGACCAGGCTATAGAAGGAGACACCAGATCTGGGACCAGGCTAGTGCCAGCCTGTATGTTAGAATGAATGGTGAAGGCCCTACAGATAGCTAGAAGCCATGTGCACTGTCCTTATATAAATGGTGCACCAGAAACAGTTGCATAACTGAAAACACGAGCATCCTAAATCTCAAAGCCAGGTTACTAATGGTTGAGAGAGCAGAGCACACTTCTCTGATGTTGGGCAAGGCAACTCTGTCGTGGCTGGAAGAGACTGCTATTGGAAGGCTACTGCTATAGGCTACTGCTATAGGCTACTGCTATAGGCTACTGCTATAGGCTACTGCTATAGGCTACTGCTATAGGCTACTGCTATAGCCTATAAGCCAGGGTTCCCCAACTGGTGGCCCGCGTTCTGAATGTGGCCTGAGGTGGTTTTATTTGCCCCCCTCAAGTTATTATAATGTTTTATTTCATTGTTGGACATAAAAGAGTGTAAAAACACCCGTAAATCAGATCCATTTTATTTTAATTTGGTTCCCATGTAATTCCACACACATAACAGAGAGACATGGATACAAATGTAAACAAGGTTATAAGTGATTCAGTTTTAGTCAGATATTATATCTGGTTTGGGGTTATTGGGTAAATTTTCAGTCTACAAACCATCCACTGAAGGAAAACATCGGCCCGTGACTGAATCTAGTAGATGTTGTAAGCGTTCACTACGCCTAAAACATAAACTATCAATAGTTTCTTGCCTCAGTGGCTACAGTATTACATCGGGATAATCAAGTAGTAGGAGAAAATGTCATATTATCTGGCCTCACACACAGAGGTACTGATAACAGTTTCACCTCACAGACCACAGACCTCTCCACACAGACCTCTCACATTGTCCTCTCCACACTTGTCTCCACAGAGCTGTCACACAGAGCTGTCACACAGAGCTGTCACACAGAGCTGTCACACAGAGCTGTCACACAGAGCTGTCACATAGAGCTGTCACATAGAGCTGTCACACAGAGCTGTCACACAGAGCTGTCACACAGAGCTGTCACACAGAGCTCTCAACTCTGCTTAGGCTAGCTCCCCTGTCACTAAGCCTGGCCCATGTTCTCCTGTGCTCCTGAGATATAAATAACTCTCTCTCCCACACTCTTCTTTTCCTCTCTCAGACACAGCGACGTGTTCTATTTCAACACAGTCCCCAGCACTCTCTCTCTCTCTCTCTCTCTCTCTCTCTCTCTCTCTCTCTCTCTCTCTCTCTCTGTCTCTCTCTCTCTGTGCCCTCCTTCTCCTAGCAAAACAGGTCCATCTCATCCTCAAGAAATCATACCATGCCTCTAAACGGTTCCAGTCATCCAATCTAGAGCATTGTTGTTTAAACACGACAGTGTTGGGATGTTTGTTGAAACGTAAATACATTTACAAAACTTCCCGATAATTTTCTCGCCTTTTTAACATAATATTAAATTAATATTAAATACAAATGTCATCAGCGAATACAACATTCCCTGTTAAATGTTTTGTTCACAGAATATAAACACATTGAGAAACATGAACACGTTGAGAAACGTGTGTAATCGTGTTCACTGTTTCCATCAACCAGTAAATACTAAATCACCCCATCAGCATCATACCATGTACAACATAGGCATGGTAGATAGGCATCTGGCCAATGGGAATATCTTACTTTTATGATTTTTTTTTTAACAATATTGCGGACATGCAGAGATGCAGAGAACGATGTCATTCATATCCGTTGCGTTTATCCTTCCCTTATTTGTTTCTGTGAACCAATGGAACATCTGCAAAACTATGAGCAAACCAGCTGATATATTGATTACATGTATTTGTGAATGAATCCTGCAAACAATCTGATATTTTTTTTAAAATATATWTTTTTTTTTATGAGGAATAATATTTGATTTCATGCGTATGAAATTATTTGGTGAACTAAACACTACATGACCAAAAGTATGTGGACACCTACTCGTCAAACATCTCATTCCAAAATCATGGGCATTAATATGGAGTTGGTCCCCCCTTTGCTGCTCTAACAGCCTCCACTCTTCTGGGAAGGCATTCCCGAGTGGCGGAGCGGTCTAAGGCACTGCATCTCAGTGCTAGAGGTGTCACTACAGTCCCTGGTTCGGATCCAGGCTGTATCACATCCGGCCGTGATTGGGAGTCCCTTTGGGCGACGCACAATTGGCTCAGCGTCATCTGGGTTTGGCCGGTGTAGGTCGTCATTGTAAATAAGAATTTGTTCTAAACTGACTTGACTAGTTAAATAAAAATACATTTTGAAAAGATGCTGGAACATTCCTGTGGGGACTTGCTGCCATTCAGCCTCAAGAGCATTAGTGAGGTCGAGCACTGATGTAGGGTGATTAGTCCTGGCTCGCAGTCGGCGTTCCAAATCATCCCAAAGGTGTTCGATGGGGTTAAGGTCAGGGCTCTGTGCAGGTCAGTCAAGTTCTTCCACACCGATCTTGACAAAGCATTTCTGTATGGACCTCGCTTTGTGCACGGGGGGGCAATGTCATGCTGAAACAGGAAAGGGCCTTCCCCAAACTGTTGCCACAAAGTTGGAAGCACAGAATCTTCTAGAATGTCATTGTACGCTGTAGTGTTCAGACCTGTATCATTCTGATAGTCTGGATTCGTGTATTTATGTTCTTTGAAAACAATTTACTGTTTTGCAAAAAAAGCCACAGAGTTACAGTATGTGTCTTGTGCACCAAAAAAAATATGCGATTGAGAAGAATTCACCAGTCGACTATAGATACATGTAGGTTACATACACATTGTGTACATTTCCACATACCAGTTCATTGTCACAGCCTGCCTGGGGCAGCGTGGTGTTGAAACACAGTCCATTCACACACACACAACTGTACATGCTGCCGTCCGTGGTCTCATCCTCATCTTCCATCAACATCCTAAGGCAAACAGATCAACTCTCTCTCTCTCTCTCTCTTTCTCTCCTCTCCCTCTCTCCTTTTCTCTCTTCTTCTTCTCTCTCCATCTCTTCTCTCTCTTTGCTCTGCTCTCCCTCTCTCTCTCATCCTCTCCTCCTCCCTCCTCCTCCCTCCCTCTCCCTCCCTCCCTCCTCCTCCTGGCTCTAAACATCAGAGGCCCATGGGTGCGCTCATACTCATACATTGTGTGTTTGGATAACGTAAGGATATGGGGCACAAAAGCCCTTCTCTGTTACTCAATACCCAGCATGCACGGAGGAGGCCCACAACAATCACAATATCATCATATTCCAGACAAAGTTCCTGTCTTTCCAGACCAGGCGTATCGGACCAGGCAACCGAACTCATGTGCATGGATATCCACACAACCAGAACAAACAAGACAGAGCCTCAGGGCACACAGCCCAGTCCAATCGGAACCCAGAACCCCAAACTCGGAACACAGAACTCAGAACCCTAAACTCGGAACACAGAACTCAGAACCCCAAACTCGGAACACAGAACTCAGAACCCTAAACTCGGAACACAGAACTCAGAACCCCAAACTCGGAACACAGAACTCAGATCCCCAAACTCGGAACACAGAACTCAGGTATCAGAACTCACATGGTCTCTGTGTGCTCCTTGGTTAGACTGGGGGCCTGTCCATCTTCCAGGGACTGCTCAGCTCCCATTCTCCTCCACTGCTAGGTATGCCCCTCTGTTCTCCTGCTCCTGATGCTCCCCCAACACCCTCCACATCCAGCTGTTCCCCCTCCTCCCCTTCCTCCTCTTTCTGGGCCAGAGGGAGAGTGTGTCGGGGACTGTGAGCGTGTAGCAGCCGATGAGATCCGTGTTTTACCTTGCTGCACTGCGGTGGAGGAGAGGAGCGGAGGCTCGCATCCGGAGGAGAGATTTAGGACTGTCCGATTCCTTCTTTCATTCAGTCTACAGCATCCTTGTTTTATCTGTCTCTCTCTTTCTCTGTCCTGTTAATCTCTCTCTCCCTCTCCCTCTCTCTCTCTCTCTCCCTCTCTCTCTCCCTCTCCCTCTCTCCCTCTTCCTCTCTCTCTCCCTCTCTCTCCCAGTCTCGTTGCTTCTCACTCTCTCTGTTGTTATGGTTCCTTTTCTCCCAGCTTCTCCTCTGGTCTCGCTGTCATTCTCCGTCTGCGTATCTGTCTACATCACGGACCGTCTCTGTCTGGCCATGAGATAATAACACCGTAGCGTAGAGTGATGCAGTAAATAGCGTGAGATAAAAATCCCCCAAAAACACAAACAAAAAAAATGGATGACAGGAATCAAATTATATTCTCTCTGTCTCGCTGAAGCGCCTGTTTTGGTTGGTAGCTTGAGGATGTCGCTGAGAATGTTGTGTAGCTGCTGCTCTGCCTCCTCCTCCTCCTCCCTCTCTCTGTCTCTCTCTCTCTCTCTCTCTCTCCTCAGCTCCCCCTGTGAGACCAGATGCCTAGAAAAAGGCGAGCAGTTTTTTACTGTATCTTCCTCCAAAGGTGCACGGACAGAGACTAACAGCAGAGACTAACAGCAGAGACTAACAGCAGAGACTAACAGCAGAGACTAACAG
>NW_019944724.1:49493-63401 GCF_002910315.2 Salvelinus sp. IW2-2015
CAGCGACTAACAGAGAGCTAACGGCAGAGACTTAAAGCAGAGACTAACAGCAGAGACTAACAGCAGAGACTAACAGAGACTACAAGCAAGAGACTAACGAGAACTAAAGAGAGCTAACAGCAGAGACTAACAGCAGGAACAGTAAAGCAGCTAACGGCAGAACTAACGAGCAGGAGACTAAGCAGAGACTAACGGAGCTAACGAGACTCAACAGGAGAGACTAACAGCATGAGAGCAGTAACAGCAGAGACTAACAGACAGAGACTAACAAGGCAGAGAGCTAACAGCAGAGACTAACAGCAGAAGACTAACAGCAGAGAGTAACCAGTGCTGCTCTATCTCAATCTCTTTCTCTCTGCCGCTCTCTCTTTTTTTCCCCTATTGTCTGTGAATGTGTCATTGTGGTGTCGTGTTTGAGTGTGTGTGTGTGTGTGTGAATGTGTTATTGTGGGGTGTGTCCCCTCTTTTCACACATGGAAGCTTCCAGCTCAGCTTCCAGCTCAGCTTCCATCTCAGTTGCAGCGTGGCTAACAGAGGTAAAGATAGAGCCTATGAAGAGTGTGGGAACGTGTAGCTATTCTCCTCCTCCCCTCTCCTTTCTCTCTTCTTTCTGTTTCTGTCGCTCTCTCTACTCTTCCCCGTCTCTCTCCCTACCCCTCCCCCCTCTCTCGATCTGTTTGCCTTCTTTCTGTTTCTGTCTCCTCTCTACTCTCTCCCCCTCCTCTCTCTCTCTACCCCCTCTCCTCTCTCCCTCTCTGTTTGCCTTTCTTTCTGTTTCTGTCTCTCTCTCTACCTCTCTCCATCACTCTCTGCATCTGTTTCCCCCTCTGTCTCTCTCTCTACCTCCTTCCCTCTCCCTTCTCTCTCTCTCCCCTCCCTCCCTCTCGTCCCCGCTCTGTTTCCTCTCTCTCCTCTCTCTCCTCCCTCCCTCCTCTCCCTCTTGTTTCTCTGTTCTCTCTACTCCCCTGCTCCCTCTCTCCCTCTCTGTTTCCCTTGTCTCTCTCTACCTTCCCTCCCTCCTCTCCTCTCTGTTTCCCTCTCTCTCTCTACCTCCTCTCCCCTCCGCTCTCTCTCTCCTACCTCCCCTCCTCCCCTCTCCTCTCTGTTTCCTTCTCTCTCTCCTCCTCCTCCCTCTCGTCCTCTTCTGTTTCCTCTCTCTCTCTACTCCCCTCCTCCCTCTCTCCCTCTCTGTTTCCCTGTCTCTCTCTCTCCCTGCCTCCTCTCTCCCTCTCTGTTTTCTAAAATGATAAAAGAACTATCACACTACGCCAGCATTTCTATACGTTTTAAACAAAAAAGGGCAAAAACATTGGAACATTTGCCAAAAGAGCATCAACAATGAGCATTCATTTCACCTGCCTGCGTCGGTTTGGTGTCGCCATGAGGTGATGCTCCCCCTCTCTGATCTCTTTCGTTTTGGATCCCGGAACAAGCAACGTACAATTCCCAAACGGAGACATATTTCCTTTTCCGCCAGGAAAGACAAAGTGCATTAAACTTTAAGTAGTGCCACCACCCTGTTCAGTCCATGTCATCTCTCACTTACGGCATAGCCACTCTGCTGGATCCCCGAGGAACCAGAGATGCCTTGGTTGGAGATCTCATGAACTAACCATCTGTCTCATCTGATAGCCATCTGTCTCACCGCTACCACTTCTGTCTCCGCTACCTCATTTCTAGCCGTACCATTCTGTCTCACCGCTTACACTCTGTCTCACCAACATACCATCTGTCTCACCTGCTACCGCTCTGTCTCCACCGCTAACACTCTGTCTCACCGCTACCCAACTCTGTCTCAACGCTACATCTGTCCACCATACCCACTCTGTCCTCAACGGCATCACTACTGTCTCACGTACCATCTGTCTCTGTTCACGCTAAATTACCACCTCCTGCTTTCACCAGCTCACATCTGTCTCACCGCTACCAACTACCTGTCTACCCGCCTCCCGCATCTGCTCTCATCACACCGCGAGGATCCCGGCGAGACAGCCACCAACTCTGTCTCAATGTCTCGACGGCTACCCATCTGTGTGCACCGCTACGCCGACTCTGTCGTCACACCCCCCGCTACCCCACTCCTCGCGCTCTCACCCCCGCTACACCCTCCCCTGCCGCCTGGCTACCCCCACCCCGCGCTACCCATCCGCTGTGTTGCTCACCCCGCTACCACTCTGCTCTCACCGCTAACCGACTCCACCCTCGTCGTGCGTCTGTCTGCAGAGTAGGGTCAGCTACCACCCCCCTGCTCTCATAGCAGACGCTCCCATCTGTCTTCTAGTGAAGGTATGTTGAGTGGTGAGAAGTTCTTGATGTCGCCGACGTACAACTCTGTCCTACGGATCTGTTACTCTACCACTTACCCCTGTTACAGTGTAGCCACCCAGTATGTGTTAATCGATAGCGTAGTGGAGAGTGTGGTTGTCACCCCACCAGTGACAAACCGGTAGCGGTATGCCTCGATCGTAGACGGTCTCAGGGCACGGACTAACGACTGCTGGTGGCGGCTGTCTCACCATACAGCTCTGATCTCACCGAGATCACACTAAAGAGTGAGCGTGTCTGCACAGACTGTTGGGACAACGATTAACTGTCCCGAAGTCACACTAGGAGCCTAGGACGTCGTGGTCGTCAACCGATACCGCCGGCGTGGTGAGCCATGTTCACCGGCTACACTTGAGACTGAGTGGTAGCGTCTGTCTCAGAACCTTGGACTACCACTCGCAGAACATCTACACTGATTCGTCAGCACGCAGATGATCGGTCTGAAGTGGTGGCCGGTGACTGACAGAGCTGAGTATCGCGTGCTCGTTGACAAAGTATCAAACAGTGCCGGGCTAGCTGCGGTATGAGAGTAGAGTGAGTACACTAGGTCGGGTTCTGAGGTCCTGCTGATATGAAGGGAGGTGACCAGCTTACAGCATCATGTAACAAATACAGAGATGGGTTACACGTGTCGTAGGTGCGCCCAGAGTTTTGCCGGACCGGATCGATAAGAGCTTGGGGGTTCGGGACGAGATCTATACGTGGCGACCGCTACGCGGTGGACTGCTGATCAGACCGCGGTAAGCTAGGCTGCAGAAGAGTGGTCACGTGTCGCACAACACGATTCTGTTCACCACCTACCGATCTGTCTCACCGCTACCGAGCTCTGTCTCACCGACTACCGACTCTGTCTCACCACTACGCACTTCTGTCGGTTCCCCGCTACATACTTGTTCACCACTAAACTCTGTCTCACCACTACACTTCTGTCTAAGTCACCGTACGCTGATCTGTGATCGTCAGACCGAGCTACGCTCGGCAGCCCCACTCCTGTCTCACCACTACCAATCTGTCTCAGCGCGTACCACTCTGTTGTCACACTACCACTCTGTCACGTAGCACTGCTGTCTCACGCACTATCTCTGTTCTCACCGCTACATCTGTCTCAGCACTCCCTTGCTGTCTCAAAGCCACTGAACTCTGTCTACCACTGACCACGCTGTCACTACCACCTCAGCACCAGCAGCTGTGCGCGGTCAGCCGTAGCGCAGAGCGCGTTTCTCCGCTAGACACCCCAAATCAGTGTGGTCACGGACTACACTGCTGTCTCACCGGATCTAACGCACTGAGGCTGTCTCCCCCCTGGCCACGCGTGAACGGGCGCTGTCTCACCAGCTACCCACTACTGCTCTCACCATACACTCCGCGTGATGCGACGTACAAGACTGAACTGGAGGGTGCATGCGACCGACTAGCGGGAGACTCTCTCTCAGCGCAGACTACAGACGACGGAGCGGGGTGGGCTGTCTCACGGTGATAGTCGAACTGCATGTCGTCAGGCGGAGCAATACCAGAACTGGAGTGGGTTCGTCAACCGAGGCGATAGAGCGAACGGGAGTTACTGAGATCGCTACGGACCACTACGACGGAACTCAGTACGATAAGGGGCAGAGGACGGAGGTCACAGGGGCGGTTAGAGACGATGTCTCACGGAGAAAACACGCAGCCCGAGACGAGGGAGGAGGGGCGGCGACTTACTGTGTCATGTCAGTGAGAGAGAGAGGGAAAACAGAGCGCGACGCGATAGCAGAGGGAGGACGATGTCGCTCACGCGACTGAGAAGACTAGACTGCTCAGCACAGCTACCGAGACGGTGAGAGGGGACTGTCGTAGACCGCTACGCCAGTGTTAAGACGTATCGAGCCTAAACTGGCTAGATTGGACGAGAGCTAAATCTGTAGCTAAACGATGAATTCGGCTTTATACAACGGGTGGGTCTAATCCTGAATGCTGATTGGTTAAAACCGCATTCCAGCCGGTGTCTATTCCACAAGTTACCACCGGCTAAATCTATGATGTTAAAACGCCTCTTTACTCTGTTCCATCTGACTGAGCAATCCACTGTCTCATCAGTGGTGTAAAATGTAAAGATACCTTAATAGAAAATGACACAAGTTATTGTGAAAGTCACCCAGTAATATAATACTTGAATAAAAGTCTAAAAGTATCAAAATTAAAGGAAATTGCTAAAAATGTACTTAAATATCAAAAGTAAAATGATAAACCATTTCAAATTCCTTTTATTAATCAAAGCGTACGGCACAATTTGTATTGTTTTTGGGGGGGACGGATAGCCAGGGGCACACTCCAACACTCAGACATCATTTACAAACGAAGCATTTGTGTTTAGTGAGTCCTCCAGATCAGAGGCAGTAGGGAGGACCAGGGATGTTCTCTGTTTAATGAGTCCTCCAGATCAGAGGCAGTAGGGATGACCAGGGATGTTCTCTTGATAAGTGTGTGAATTGGACCATTTTCATGTCAAAATGTAACGAGTACTTTTGGATGTCGGAGAAAATGTATGGAGTAAAAAGTACATTATTTTCTTTAGGAATGTAGTGAAGTAAAGGTAAACGTTGGCAAAAATATAAATAGTAAAGTGAAGTACAGATACCCCCCCCAAAAACGACTTAAGTAGTACTTTAAAGTATTTTTACTTAGGTACTTTACACCACTGACATTTTATATACTATATCTCAACAATAAAAGCATCTATATATTATCCTACATTTAGTGGTTTTCAACAGCGGAGATTTGTATAAACATTGTTGTCTTTCTGTCCGACATTTGTAACATTGTCTCAATATTGAAATTCAATCTCCAGCGTGTCCCATAGTAATGAAGGAGGCAGGACGAGACAGACAGGCAGCTTTTCTCCGCCAATTGAAATCATGAATCAGCATCATTTTTTTATGGATATCTATAAAGACATGTCAATAGAAAATAGGAAATGCAGCTGGTTTGCTGTAATTTCAGCTGTGTAGTTGTGTTAGCTGTGTAGTTGCGTTAGCTGTGTAGTTGTGTTAACTGTGTAGGTGCGTTAGCTGTGTAGTTGGCTAGCTGTGTAGTTGTGTTAGCTGTGTAGTTGTGTTAACTGTGTAGTTGCGTTAGCTGTGTAGTTGTGTTAACTGTGTAGTTGGCTAGCTGTATAGTTGTGTTAGCTATGTAGTTGGCTAGCTGTGTAGTTGTGTTAACTGTGTAGTTGCGTTAGCTGTGCAGTTGTGTTAACTGTGTAGTTGGCGAGCTGTGTAGTTGGCTAGCTGTGTAGTTGTGTTAACTGTGTAGTTGCGTTAGCTGTGTGTTAGTGGCTAGCTGTGTAGTTGGCTAGCTGTGTAGTTGTGTTAGCTGTGTAGTTGGCTAGCTGTGTAGTTGTGTTAGCTGTGTAGTTGTGTTAGCTGTGTAGTTGTGTTAGCTGTGTAGTTGGCTAGCTGTGTAGTTGGCTAGCTCCTCTGAACGGTGTCCAGTGGTCCGGTTTAGCTCAGTTGGTAGAGCATGACTCTTGCACCACCAGGGTTATAGGTTCGATTCCTGGGACGACCCATGTGTAAAATCAATACACGCAATTCGCATTAGCTAAAACTCATCTGCTAAATGGCATATCTTAGAGCAAATTTCTATGCAAGGTGAAATCACACTTCATTAGCTCATTGTTTTGGATGTATCACACACAAAAAACCCATTGCTGTTATTCTGGCTGCGCTGTTTGACATGACTGTGTTAGCTGAAGTTGGTTAGCTAGCACGCAAGGAGTACGAACGCTGCCAGCCATCGTGACAACGGAACATTTAGGCTGAACGACTGGGTCGCGTCCGTAGATACAGAACAAAAAGACTGAACGACTGAGTCACGTCTCTGGCAACCGAACCGATAGAAGGAACGACCAGCCGGCTTGGGTAGCAACTCTAGATTTGTTGTCGGGACTATATCTTGCGGAAGGATGAAATAGTACAAAGAAATTAATCAAAATAACATTTTGAATGAAAATATGTCAATCATTATTTAAAATATGTTGGTAACCCGTTGTATAAACGTGATGATGCCCTCAAAGCCGATGTTTGGAGGATATATTGGCACGGTTTGCCGGCCCGATACGAAACAACACCCGTGCCGATATATCCTACAAACACCGGTTTCTCTTGTCACTTTTAAGTATTCACACAGACGTTCAATAGCAATGATCCCGATGGGATTGTTGCCTGTCAGTCAACAGTCCAAATCCCAATTGTCTAGTAGTCAATACCAGGAACTCATTCAACTGGAGAGGACCCCCTTTTTACAGTAATGAAGCGAAACAGGCTACTGAAGGAAGACAGCAATAGACACAAAAGCAGTCTGAAGTAAAGCATTAAGATAATAGGTGTGTGAATGAGCTGGGCAGTTTCCATTAGCGGTCTTCATCAAAGTCCATAGACTTAGCTTTTAAACACCGAGATATAATGTTGGAATGAACCACTTGTGTTGTGATTTAAATTGCTTCACACTGCATGAGGACCACACACACAGACACGCACACACACACAAGACACAGACCACAGACACGCACACACACACACACACACCACACACACACACACACACACACACACACACACACCCACCACACAACAACACCACACAACACACACAGTAGCAGCAACATCAGCCCATGCACTTCTGCTAACCCCTCAGCAGCTGAGAAAGTATGGGAATACATCTTTCAAGCGAGGCACTGGAAGTTATTTCATTGGCAGGTTTTTATTTTTGTGAAAGATTCATAACCTTGGTCTGCATGGTGCATGTGGGTCGCCAGATGTTCCCGAGTGGCGCAGCGGTCTAAGGCACTGCAGCTCGGCGCTAGAGGCATCACTGCAGTCCCCTGGTTCAAATCTAGACTGCATCACATCCGGCCGTGATTGGGAGTCCCATAGGGCGGCACGCAATTGGCCCAGCGTCGTCCAGGTTTGGCCGGGGGTAGGCCGTCATTGTAGATAAGAATGTTGTTCTGAACTGACTTGCCTAGTTAAAATAAAGGTTAAATAAATAAAGAAAATATGTAAATGTGTTAACAGCAGATGAAGAGGGTTGGTTCAAAGGCCCGTACTTAAACCATGGCCTGGTTGGAGGAAGACCGCCTACAGGGTTTCATGGAGGCACAGTCCTATAAGATCTCCCCTCGCTGAGGAGTGAAACCTTTTCTTAGATAAAGAGTTCAGAAATGTGAATATCCCACTAAATCCTCTCAACAGTAAGAGAGCTAAAAGGAGAGAGAGAGCTGCGGCTTTTTTCAGCCTCGTCTGTTCGTCTCTCAAAAGGGCTGATGGGCATACAGCCTTTCTGTTCAGCCTCGTCTCTGGCAGTCTGTCTGTCTGTCTGTCTGTCTGAAGGAGCCTAGAACCTGCTTCTCCCTGTTTATATCCCAGAAGACCCTCTCACAGGGTTGCTGTCCTGGGGCTATGTACACACAACGGTCAACTTAGAATTACATTTGTTCTTTTATTTCGGTTCTTACTGTATTGTTCAGTATTTTGTAGTAAATCGTCCGACACGTGATTTTCACAACACATTCATCTAAATATTTCTCTCATCGCCCGAGTGGTAGTTTTAATCAAAGTATTATTTAGTCTCTCTAGTACTCCGTTGGTCTCAGAGTTTATACCCTCCAACAACTGTACATCTACAGTTAACCCTTTGACTAAGCTTAGCCCTACTCAGTGGTCTTGTGGTTAGAGTGACTGCCCTGAGATCGGAAGGGTTGGGAGTTCAATCCCAAACACTGTTAAAATGGGACAGCTGCTTCTCTGCTTGGCACTCAGCATTAAGGAGATGGATTGGGGGTAAGGACCTGTGATAGACTAGCTGTCTCACTACAGAAACAGGAGATAGACTAGTGTCCTGTCCAGGGGGTGTCCCGTACGTCAAGCTGTCTCAATACAGAAACAGGAGATAGACTAGTGTCCTGTCCAGGGGGTGTCCTGTACATCAATCTGTCTCACTACAGAAACAGGAGATAGACTAGTGTCCTGTCCAGGGGGTGTCCTGTATGTCAAGCTGTCTCACTACAGAAACAGGAGATAGACTAATTACTTACTAATCCTACTGCTCAAAATAAAGCAAAACCTTTAGTAGATTTCACCATGCCATACCTCTTTATCTCCCTAGACTTCTGGGACCCGCCATACCTCTTTATTCTCCCTAGACTCTGGACCCTGCCATACCTCTTTATCTCCCTAGACTCTGGGACCCTGCCATACCTCTTTATCTCCTAGACCTCTGGGACCTGCCATACCTCTTTATCTCCCTAGACTCAGTCACCATGCCATACCTCTTTATCTCCCTAGACTCAGTCACCATGCCATACCTCTTTATCTCCCTAGACTGTCACCATACCATACCTCTTTATCTCCCTAGACTCGATCACTGATATGTGTTTCTCTCCCAAGTCACTGTGTCTCTTCAATTACCATAATTATAGATATGATCCTCCCCATTCACAGCCAATTGCAGGGCTACTCCTTCCACCTCTCTTCCACAGCCAATAGCAGGGCTCCTTGTTGCTACCCTCTTGGCTCTGCTTCCCTCTCTGCTTCTATTCTATTTACACATCATCATAAATAATAGCTACCGCCGCTGCACCACTCTTCACTAGCCTGCAGTAGCACTAGCACTAGCCCAGCCTCCCTGGGCACTGTTTTCACTGGGAGAAAGAGGTTATTATGAATGTATGTATGCCAAGTTCATGCAGCTCTGCCCCCAGGATACAACTAAAGAAAACATCTAGAACTATATTCTGTAAGATCTCTAAGATGTAAGACTCTTCTCTAAAACACTGGGCTAGGTATATATATATATATATGTGGTTTTCATAGATGTATGAATGCCAAACAGGATGTAGTAGTACTACAATTACAGGTAGGCTTACAGTATGCTACATGACATATGCAAAAAAAAAAGTATATAATTGAAAGCCACCATATGTAACTTTTTCGGGCGACCTGACCCAAATTCACATAGAAATCTGAGTTATAGATCTGTCATTCTCATTGACAGCCAGTCTGAGAAGAGGTAGATCTGTTCTATGTGCTCTATTTCTATGCTTCCCATTCTTAAGTTTTGTTTTTTTGTGTCTTCAAATTGTGGCTTAAAACAGTTGAAACACAAAAAATATACTGAACAAAAATATAAACGCAACATGCAACAATTTCACTGATTTTACTGAGTTACAGTTGATATGAGGAAATTAGTCAATTGAAATAAATAAATTAGGCCCTAATCTATGGATTTCACATGACTGGGAATACAGATGTGCATCTGATGCTCCAGATTCTAATTTTTGCACAACATTTGAGAGAAATAAGCTTTTTGTGTGTATGGGGAAAAACATTTATAAATGTATTTTCAGCTCATAATTCTTTTTACATTTCTATTTTTGTTCAGTGTATTTCACAGCGGTTTAAATGGTACAATGATTCTCTGCACATAAACTGAAACAGAATTTTAACAACCAGGAAATGGTGGAGCGATTTATGCATACCCTAGTCCATCTTTAATATATAGTAGTGGATGAGATGGACTGATGAGGTAAACTACATGACCAAATSTATGTGGACACCGGCTCGTTAAACATCTCATTCCCAAATCATGGGCATTAATATAACAGCCTCCACTCTTCTGAGAAGGATTTTTATGCGCTTCAGCACTTGGCGGTTCCGTTCTGTGAGCCTGTGTGGTCTACCACTTCGCAGCTAAGCCGTTGTTGCTCTTAGACGTTTCCACTTCACAATAACAGCACTTACAGTTCACCGGGGCAGAAATGTGATGAACTGCCTTTTTGGGAAAGGTGGCATCCTAGGACGGTGCCACGTTGAAAGTCACTAAGCTCTTCAGCACGGGTCATTCGCCTGCCAATGTTTGTCTATGGAGATTGCATGGCTGTGTGCTCCATTTTATACACCTGTCAGCAACGGGTGTGGCTGAAATAGCCGAATCCACTAATTTGAAGGGGTGTCCACATACTTTTGTATATATAGTGTATGTCTTAGCTGGGATTGTCTATGCACACTGCACCATAGAAATAGAATGACTTTACTTCCTGTTTGGCCCCTATAGGTACACTCGCAATGACTGCCAGTCCACCCATGATGCCATCATCAATTTGAAGGGGGAAACCCAATCTATGGATTGTGTTTCTATGTTATGCACCACCTAACTGCGTAGCGCAGACAGCAGGAAGCAGAGAGACAGTCTGTGAATACTCTGACAGTGTTGATATGACATCATTGGGTCATACCTGCCCTCTGCTGGTGGAATATGGAAGTGCATGATGGGAAAACACGATTACAAGGCATTACATTTACATTTACATTTAAGTCATTTAGCTGACGCTCTTATCCAGAGCGACTTACAATTTGGAAAGTTCATACATATTCATCCTACGCATTATGTACGTATCAAGTCAAGTCAACTCACACACACACACACCCACTTGCATCCACGTGGGGGCCTAAAAATGTATTTCCATTCAAAATACAATTTTCCCTAACCTCTAACCTTAAACCTTACCCTAGCTCTTACCCTAACCCTTTACCCTACCCCTTACCCTAACCCTTTACCCTAACCCTTTACCCTAGCCCTTACCCTTTACACTAGCCCTTACCCTTACCCTAACCCTTTACCCTAGCCCTTACCCTAACCCTTTACCCTAGCCCTTACCCTAACCCTTTACCCTATCCCTTACCCTAACCCTTTACCTTAGCCCTTACCCTAACCCTTTACCCTAGCCCTTACCCTAACCCTAATTGTAACCCTAACCATAATTGTAACCGTAACCTAATTCTAACCTCTAAGCTTAAAATAGCTTTTTTCCTCACGGGGACCTGGGAAATGTCCCCACGAGGGAGAATTTTCCTTGTTTACTATCCTTGTGAGGATAGTTATAGAAGCCCACACATCAGCTCTCACTAAGCCTACAACACACACATCTCTCTCTCTCCCTCTCTCTCCTCTCTCCCTCTCTCCCTCTCTTCTCTCTCTCTCTCTCTCTCTTCTTCTCCTTCTCTCTTCTCTCTCCTCTCTCTCTCTCTCTCTCTCTCTCTCTCTCTTCTGTCTCTCTCTCTCTCTCTCTCTCTCTCTCTCTCTCTCTCTCTGTCTCTCCCTCTCTCTCTCTCTCTCTCTCTCTCTCCTCTCTCTCTCTCTCAAGCTCTCTCAAGCTCTCTCTCTCTCTCTCTCTCTCAAGCTCTCTCTCTTTCACTCTCTCTGAAATCACTCAATGCAACAAATGAGTCAAATTCTAACCTAACAGGACTGGAGCAGAATGTTCAACTGGAAAAGTTTCCAAACATAAATAATCACTGTCAAGTGCACTCAACTCAAATAAATGTGTTTCTTAGAGAGAACAATGGGTAATAACAATTAAATAAATAAAATACTATACAATTGAGTATCACCCAAGAAGTAAGAGGTAAAGCTGGCCATATTCTATTGAAGTGGTTAAGATGGGACTGGAACGTGTTGTTGGAGAAGCTGGTCTCTGTCATTCAAGTGTGCAAAGCTGTCATCAAGGCAAAGGGTGGCTACTTTGAGAATCTCAAAATATAAATTATATTTTGATTTGTTTAACACTTTGATGGTTACTACTTGATTCCATATGTGTTATTTCATAGTTTTGATGCCGTCACTATTATTTTCAAAATAAAGAAAAAACCCTGGAATAAGTAGGTGTGTCCAAACGTTTGACTGGTACTGTATGACACTGGTCCAATATAGCAACATAGAGGTAACCATACCTGGGTGTAGGGTCACAGGGGTCGCAGGGTGCAGGGGTGGAGATGGTGTCCTCTTCACGGGGTGGAGGTTGAGGTAGGACGGCTGGGGGTTCTGCTGAGACTTCTGTCGGGGTTCAGAGAATGTGTGGTGGTGAATGTGGTGTCCCGACTCTCAGAGGGGGAGGTACAGGTAGAGGCGGGACAACCGGGGCTGCTGCAAGGGCTGCAGGTGGGGAAGAAGGCTGGGCTGCAGGTGGGGAGAAGCCTGGGCTGCAGGTGGGGAAGAAGCTGGCTGCAGGTGGGGAAGAAGCCTGGGCTGCAGGTGGGGAAGAAGCCTGGGCTGCAGCGGTGGGGAAGAAGCCTGGGCTTCTGCTGGAGCTGGGGGATGCAGGAAGTGGTCTGTCGAGCTCAGTCGACTGAGCTCTGGGGGCGGCCTCTCTTGCGGAGTGGGAGGAGGGGTGGG
Source organism: Salvelinus sp. IW2-2015 (assembly GCF_002910315.2). NCBI lineage: Eukaryota > Metazoa > Chordata > Actinopteri > Salmoniformes > Salmonidae > Salvelinus > Salvelinus sp. IW2-2015. Next base: position 62,022 of record NW_019944724.1, read on the forward strand.
AAAATCTTCCTGAAGGTAGGTAGGAGGGTACTGGAAGACTTGTCCAGGAGACGTGGGAGGAGGAGGGGAGGAGTGACAGGGGGAGGTGGTGGGGAGGAGTTGACAGGGAGGTGGTGGGGAGGAGGTGACAGGGGGAGGTGGGGAGGAGGTGACAGGGGGAGGAGGTGGGGAGGAGGTACAGGGGGAGGAGGTGGGGAGGAGGTGACAGGGGGAGGTGGTGGGGAGGAGGTGGCAGGGTGGTGGTGGGGAGGAGGTGCAGGGGGGTGGTGGGTGGGGAGGGGTGACGGGGGATGAGTGAGGGGGAGGGTGACAGGGGAGGAGGTGGGAGCAGAGGTGACAGGGGGAGGAGGTGGGGAGGAGGTGACAGGAGAGGAGGTGGGAGGAGGTGACAGGGGAGGAGGTGGGGAGGAGGTGACAGGGGAGGGAGGTGGGAGGAGGGACAGGGGGAGGAGGTGGGGAGGAGTGAAAGAAGGAGCCTTACTCCTCTCCTCAGTCTGATCAGCCTCTGTCAGGGAGGACCTGGACAGAAACAGGGAGGGAGACAAATGGATTAACAACCTACACCACACAAACATACACATCATTGTTGGCTGTATGGTTGGTATAGTGTGGTAATGGTTATGGGTGTGGTGTGGTATGGTATGGTGTATGGTATGGTATGGTATAGTGTGGTAATGGTGTGGTATAGTAGTGGTATGGTATGCTGTGGTATTGTATGGTATAGTGTGGTATGGTATGGTATAGTGTGGTATGGTTTGTGGTATGGTGTGTTATGGTAGTGGTATGGTGTGGTATGGTATAGTATGGTGTGGTATTGGTGTGGTGTGGTATGGTATAGTGTGGTATGGTATGGTATAGTGTGGTATGGATTATAGTATGGTTGTGTGTATGTGTTGGTGTGGTATGGTATAGTGTGGTATGGTATGGTATAGTGTGGTTATGGTGTGGTATAGTATGGTGTGGTATGTGGTTATTGGTATGGTGTGGTATGGTATGGATAGATGTGGTATGGTGTGGTATGGTATGTATGGTATGGATATGTGTGGTATGTATGGTATAGTGTGGTATGGTGTGTATGGATGTGGTATGGTATGTATGATGTGGTATGGTATGTATATGTTGGTATGGTGTGGTAGTTGGTATGGTATGGTATGGTATGGTGTGGTATGGTATGTGTGGTATGTGGGTGTGTGTAGTGGTATAGTGTGGTATGGTGTGTTATGGTGTATGGTATGGTATATGGTTGTGGTTTGTTTTATGGTATGTGTTGGTATGGTAGTGGTATGGTATAGTGTGGTAGGGTGTGTATGGTATAGTGTGGTATGTATAGTGTGGTATGAGTGTGTATGGATAGTGTGGTATTGGAATATCTCTCTCTTT
>NW_019944725.1:0-8546 GCF_002910315.2 Salvelinus sp. IW2-2015
TGGAGATGTTTGATATAGATCTGGAAGAGAGATGTTTGCAGTCTAGCCTTGACACCTCAGCGTACATTAAAGATGTGTCCCAATTCTAGAGTCGAGAACCCGTAACAGGGTCGTGTGATGCTTAGTCGGGCGACTGATGCGCCGGGTGTGCCACGGCAAGCGAACGGTTGAAAAGCATGCAATTTTGGTTTTTACTAGCGTTAGAGCAGAAGGCAGGCAACGAAGTGTGGTTATGGCATTGAAGCTCGTTGTGGGGGATTATTTACACAGTGTCCAAGAGAAGGGCCATCAGTATTATAGAGATGGTGTTTCGTCTGCATGTAGAGGTGGATCTAGGAATCCGCACGCAAGCAAGAGCAACAATCATTGATTATTACAGTGAAAAGCGTTCCGCCCGAGAAATTGAACCCTGAGTACCCCCCATAGAAGACTGCCAGAGGAGCGGACAAAGCATGCCTCCGATTTGACAGCATCTGAGATCTCTGACTGCAAGAGTAGTTGGTGAATCCAGCAAGGCACGTCATTAAGAAAATACCCGAGGCTACTCGAGTCTGCCGATGAAGAATAATTGTGATTGGACAGAGTCGAAAGCCTTGCGCCAGGTCGATAAAGATCGGCGCCACAGTAAACTGTCTTTATCCGATGGGTGCGGTTGATTGATATCGTTTAGTAACCTTGAGCGTGGCTGTGTGCACCCGTGACGGCTCGTGAAACGGAATTGCCACAGCGGAGAAAGGTACGTGGGATCTGAAATTGGTCATGTGATCGTTTGTGACTTGGCTTTCAAGACCTTAGATGAGCGCAGGGCAGGATGGATATAGGTACTGTCAACAGTTTGGGTCCAGGTGTTCCCCCTTGATAGTAGGGGGATGACCGCGCGAGCTTCCAACCATGCGGGATCTCAGATGATAACGAAGGAGAGGTTGAACAGGCTGTAATTAGGAGTGTGCCGGACAATGGCGGCGGACAGTTTCAGAAATAGGGGGTCCAGATTGTCCAAGCGCCTAGCTGATTTGGTTGGGTCCGAGGTTTTCCAGCTCTTTCAGATAACATCTGCCTATCTGGATTTAGGTAAAGAGAAGCTGGGGAGCTTTGGCGAGCAGCACGGCGGGCGTGGGCTGTTGGCCAGTTGGAGTCGCCAGGAGGAAGGCAATGGGCCAGCCATATGAGAAATGATTGTGAAGTTCCTTCGATATGCACGGATTATCGTGCGTGACCAGTGTTAACCTTAGCCTCGTGCAGTGGGCAGCTGGAGGAGGTGCTCTTTGGTCTCGCATGGCTTACAGGTATCCGTCAGAACTTTTTGGAGTTAGAGCCTACAGGATGCAAATTGTCTGCTTGAAAAAGCTGGCCATTCTTGCTTTCCTGACTACTGCGTGTATTTGGTTCCTGAACTTTCGCATTTACTTTACTGTGGGAAAGGGGCACTTATTGGTAGCCATGAATTTTCATTTTCTTCCATGACTGGTTTCACATTAATCTTAAACTATTTTCTGTTTGTATTTACAATCCCCTTCTCCAAACAGATTAGAATCTACTCATTTACCTAGTTTACATTTTACATCTTTTCTTTTCTTTTACATTTGAGTCATTTATTAGATGCTCTTATCCAAAGCGACTTCCAGGAGTGAGTGCATACATGTTTTTACTTCTTACCAGCTTTATTAATAGTTCTTAACACTTTATAAATGACAGTGCAGAGATAATATAGATCATCCTGTGTGTTATTTTGTCTGAAAAAAGCAAGGAGATGGAACCGCAGGTTCACTTGACCTTCATTCAATGTTTCCTTCATAAACTCAGAGCGTTGTCAGATTGTCCCTTCATAACTCATGAGCGTTGTTAGATTGTCCTTCATAAACTCAGAGCGTTATCAGATTGTCCCTTCATAAACTCAGAGCGTTGTCAAGATGGTGGAATTATTAGTACATTAAGTCAAGTTTCAGAAACACAGCATATCTGTAGACACACCCCAACCAACACCAGGGGGTATTCATTAAGCCGTCTTAAACATATCTGTAGACACACCCTAACCAACACCAGGGGGTATTCATTACGCCGATTCTTAAAACATAATCTGTAGACCACACCCTAACCAACACCAGGGGGTATTCATTACGCCGATTCTTAAACATATCTGTAGACACACCCCTAACCAAACCAGGGTATTCATTACGCCGATTCTTTAAAACATATCTGTAGACACACCCCTAACCAAACACCAGGGGGTATTCATTTACGCCGATTCTTAAACATAAGAAAAACTGAACGAAATGGGGAGGGACCTACTTGAATTTGTCCAATAGAAACTCTTGTTTTAGTTGCAAATAGCCTGGCACATGTGTTAACCATAATTAAGTTTAAGGTCAGAATACATATATATAAAAAATACATAAAAAGGAGTGATGTTTCATTTATACACGCAAAACTCGGGTAGGAATTTTCCCCATGAGTTTAGTTAAAATAATCATTGTTAACAAACACTATAGCTTGTTTGTTTAAAATGAGCAAAAAATAGTTAAAACTGTAATTTTTCTATCATGGTCAGTCCTTGTACCCATAGCTGTGTTTATGAATTTGTGATGGATAGATTTCTACAGGCCCAGTCCTCAGCTGTTTACCAGACTAATCTACTTTTTGGGCATTTGAATCAAGATTACACCTTGCGAATGCCTTTAATATCATGAGTAAATAACTCATAATGATTTCCATCAAAGTTTTATTTGCCTTAAACATCATGTAGATAGTAAATGACATGAATAACATAATATAAACACAACAGGGTTGAGGACAAAAACTAGATTAAATAACATTTGGCCCTGAAGATGATTGTAGTCATCAGAGTGTGTTCAAATAAATCAATAATATGGTGAAATCATTATGAAATAACACTTGTGGATACAACGTTTGAAATAAAAACAGTTGAATAGAAGGAGGTTGGGGATTGGTTCAAAGTTCATGTAATCCCATCAACATACAGCAGGGGGCACCATTCAACTCTTATAACTGAACAAGCTTCATCACTACTGATAACAGACTATTTGAAATGTATTTTCAACATCATCTGCCAGGCCTGTAAAATGCAATGACATTTTATACAGTCAGTTCTAATACTTTAGTGGAGGCCTCTTTCAGGCAGGTAGACTAGCGGGTAAGAATGTTGGGCCAATAACCCAGAGTGTCGCTGGTTTGAATCCCTAGAAAATATCTGTCAAAATGCTCTTGGGCAAGGCACGTAACCTAATTGCTCCTGTGTTCACACTGGATAAGAGCGTCTGCTAAATACTTACATGTAGAAACAGCAGAAGAGCAATCATAAATAAATTTAAATTATCCAAATCTAGGCCAAATATGTGTGTTAACATGAGATGCAGAGTTTACTGATTCCATGACAGATATGAGAGCAGGGTTTACTGATTCCCATAGACAGATATGAGAGCAGGGTTTACTGATTCCATGACAGATATGAGAGCAGGGTTTACTGATTCCATGACAGATATGAGAGCAGGGTTTACTGATTCCATGACAGATATGAGAGCAGGGTTACTGATTCCATGACAGATATGAGAGCAGGGTTTACTGATTTCCATAGACAGATATGAAGAGCAGGGTTTACTGATTCCATGACAGATATGAGAGCAGGGGTTTACTGATTCCATGACAGATATGAGGCAGGGTTTACTGATTCCATGACAGATATGAGAGCAGGGTTTACTGATTCCATGACAGATATGAGAAGCAGGGTTTACTGATTCCATGACAGATATGAGAGTACGGTTTACTGATTCCATGACAGATTGAGCCGACAGCAATAACAACATAGTTGAGATTAGTAGTGACCAGGGCCCGTAGGAGTGCTGATCTAGCATCAGATTGGACTTTAGATCATTATGAATATATGGACAGATCCTAGATCAGGACTCCTACTCTGAGATGCTTTCTGGATACGGGATGTGATCTTAGCCAGAATGTGTTGGGTTGACAGTCACTGGATTGGGGTTCTAGTAGGATCACTATGTTTGTTTACATAAACGATGATTTGATAATGTATATCTGGTGATCTAGTCATTAGTTCTTGTTGCTGTTATTTGTAAGGATTTTACAGGGTAGGATGAAGGTCTTTCATTGGCCTGGCCATAACTACTGTCACACAATATCTGAATACTTGGTCAGCTGAAATCAGGGAAAGATATTTCTGGATGAATCTCTGTTTTAATCCCTTCATGACTAACAGGTTCAGACCCATATCAGGACTGACTTCACAGAAGTRGGTTAGCACTGGTGATGAATATGAGAGTTTCATCTCTCTTTAAAAATAATCAATATATTCTCTGTTTAATTTCTCTCTTTATTGGGATTTTATTCACTTCCAAATGATTCATAATTAAAGTTTGATAATTGCATCAAGAAACATGATCCATCACCAAAGCCCTTCCATCTATACATGTTCAAAATGTTTTATCCTCCAAATGTCTTTATAAAAGTAGATCCATGCACTACACATGGTGCCTCCCAGTAAGTCAGGGGCTCCACCAGTTCCTGATCAGTCCTGTTGTAAACCATATCACCAACCCTGTCAACCCTCCTATGACAACACCCCCAAAAYCACCTSTCAGAACTCCCATCAACATCCCCGTCACTATGGCGACGAWGAGCTCCAATCTGTCRCYGAMGATTCTCTGCCTGTCCTCCTTCCTCCACTGGTATCTGTAGCGCTCCCTCTCCTCCACCTCATTGGTCCGCACTGCCAAGAGAAAGACACACCCCTCTAGAAACCAGTCACCAAGGTGGAAGAGATCTATGTTCTTTGAGGAAATGGTATGAAAAATAACCTCATAAATACTATATTGTTCTGTATTTTACTGTATTTTAACTATTATGAATAAGTATAATTAAGTAAATGGCACAGATTATTAATTCAACGATTTCACAAATCACCGTTGGAATGGAAGCTAGATGGAGAGCTTTCACTAAAAGACTGAAAAGGAGATATTTCTATTTATGGAGAAAGATGAAGTAGCCCCTATACACTGATCTGAGGTCAGCCTTGGTGTTTTAGTCCTATAAAGGGGGTCCTGACAGGATTGGATAGGTTGGAGAAAGATGAAGTTGCCCCCAGACACTGATCTGAGGTCAGCCTTGGTGTTTTAGTCCTATAAAGGGGGTCCTGACAGGATTGGATAGGTTGGAGAAAGATAAAGACGCCCCTAGACACTGATCTGAGGTTCCTTCCTATTGAAACAATGGAATGCAATATGTAATTTTTTGGGCGACCAAATTCACATAGAAATGTAAGTTATAGATCTGCCATTCGTATCGAAAGCAAGTCTAAGAAGCAGAAGATATGTTCTATGTGTGCTATTTCTATGCTTCCCACTCTTAAGTGTAGCTTTTGCATCTTTTAGTTCCGGTTTCGTACGCCAGTTTAAAACCATAGACATTGGCCGTGTTCCAGAGAATCTAAACCGTGATGTCACATGGGTAAATTGTGACTGACTGACTGATCTACAAATGATATTGAATAGATGTTTATGATGCAAGGTGATTTGTAGATCAGTCAGTCTTAACACACACATCGTTACTCACAGGGGAGAGCGGTCACCAAGCAGCAATACATCTACATTCTTTGAGGGAAGTGTATGAAAAATAACCGTATAAATAATGTATTGTATTGTATTTTACTGTAATATTAATATCAACCATTGTTAATAAGTAAAACATTGTAATTATATGGTAGAGATAATTTCATCAACAGATTTCACAATTCACCGCTAGATATAGTGCTTTCTCTAAAAGACATGAATAGGAGCTAAATCTCTTTATGGAGAAAGATGAAGTAGCTGATCTGAGGTCAGATTTGTGTTTTGGGCCTGTAAGTAGGCCCTGACAGGAATGGATAGGTTGGAGAAAGATGAAGTAGCCCCCAGACACTGATCTGAGATCAGTTTTGTGTTTCAGGTGCAATCAAGGTGTAGGAATGTTCACAGAGCCTTTCAAAGAGTAAGGTGGAACTACAGTATGGCTTTAATACAGGTCCTAATGGCTGTCCTAGGATCAGATTACCCTGACTAAATACTAACCAAACCATTAAAGAGTAAGGTGGAACTACAGTACAGAAAGAGGATGATGGCAGAGATGCTGCACTTAGAGTCTGTTTTCAAAAGTGCAAAAGCCTTTGGATGTACGAAGCTCTCCACGTTCAACCATCTTAGTATTCATTGAATTTGTGTTTGGAGGTGGCGTGCCATTTGTCGTTAAGCTATGGTCTGGCTCTTACTATTTTGGTTGCACTTAGCCCATCACTGGCAAAACTAGCATAGTATTGCTGCTGTCTGCAGAGTCTTATACTCTGCTGTCTGTCTCCCCCTTGTGCTACAGAAGAAATTGTATTGCTTTATAGTGTTTGGTCGAATATTCTAAATACTATTCCCAAAGTAGTTTTCGCATATCCTTTTGGAAGCACTCTAGTAGTAATTGATTGCGCTTAACTATTTTTAAATTAATAATATATTTTAGGAACTATTTTTCAAACTTAATTCTATTTTACTTTTTCGATTATTTAAATACTTTGGTCAAAACATTTCCAAAATTCCTTTCGGGAACATTAATTAGTATATTTCAGCGTTTCAGAATAATACTTTAATAAATTAATTCTAGACTTGCATTTATCTCAAAAACTGAATTAAAAACGAAAAACTACAAAACTAACTATTATTAATACTTTCCAAAGTATTTTCAAACGTGTCTTTTAGGACCAATAAGGTGTATTCCTAGCGTTTCTAGAAATAATTGATCAAATTAATTCTAGCCCTTAAGGAATTTACCAACAGACAGAGGAAAAACCAGGTAATATCAGCAGAAAATAGGCTGCCTTCACAAGCAGCTCCACAATTGACTCGCGGTCACTTAAACACAGCCTCAACCTAGCATTGGCAAATAGTAGCCAATCAGGTCCGTGGAATCGTTCAATCACTCACATTAGTTGGAGGTTGAAGTTAATACCATACTCCGTATTGTCAAAGTCTTAGATTATCCACCGATGCTCCTAGTTGAAGATATTTTCACCTATCCCAGATTACTAATGCGACTTGAAACTCAATACGCCAAGCTTAGATTTAATCAGCCGATCTTCCTAGTGGGTGCTCTTTCCACTAGCCCAGATTCTAATAGCGACTTGAGACAGACTACATTACATTTCAACACTGATGGATTTCAGTTTAATATCATTAGTCCTAGTTCAAGAAGGAGTCTTAGGTGTTATCCCCCGATGCTCTCTAGTGGTGGACCATGTGCACTAGTCCCAGATTAATAATCTGACTTGAAGGGCGTCAAGACTTAGATTTATCCCGAGTACTTCTAGTTGAAGAATAATTAGGACTAGTTCAGGTTAACTAATTCGACTGAACGGCGTCAAATGTTAGATTTATCCCGATACTCTCTAGTTGAAAACATTCACACTAGTCCAGATTACTAATTCGACTTGAACGCTCACAGCTAGATTATCTCCCGAATAAACTCCTAGTTGAAGAATAATTCAACTAGTTCTCAGGTTACTAATTGACATGATATTTTATACTTCGCAATATCTTTAAACCATGCACTTAGAGTTAACAATTTCCACATGGATAATTTAGCAACAATCACACTCACTCAGTACTTCTGATCATTGAAATTAGGATATGGCATATATGACAATATCGAGATTGTTGATTAAACCGGCATCTTGCTGTACCTTAATATTTTCGAGCTCTTATTGATCAGTCTTTCTCTGGGTGAGTGTGATTGTCGACGATCCTCGAGCGGTCTGACCTCTCTCTTGAAGTCTTTCTCCAGCTTCGTCTCCTGTCCGATGAATTTTCTATTGGCCAGAATTAGATGTTATTTAACCACCTCTGCTACAAGTTTGTTGATAATTCGTGTTTACTTGAGCAGGAGACCAAGTGGAGACATAGGACGAGGTGGATAATTTTATAATAGGCAGGTTATTCAAGTGTAAAATATTATGCAAAGCGTGCAGCACGGCTCTTATTCTATGATGTCGTAGGGGGTCGTCAGGAAATGAGAGTATTTAACAGTAGTACAGTTATTATAGACAACAAGCAAAGTAGGTAGATGCGAGTCTGGCCTTCCGATTGGTCGAACTGGGTCTTGGGATCCTGTACAGCGCTGGTGTCCAGTTCCATTGGTTCCTGAGGTAGTTCTTTGTCTGGAGCTCCAACCTGAGTTGTGTGTTCTGAGTGATTGTCATGGGGGGGGGAGTTGGTGGTTCGTGCATGGTGTAATGATCCAGCATATGTCCAATATAAAAGGAGTGTGTATATAGATGTCAACCATAGCTAATGTTGAGAAGTTGTTAAAACAAGTTACAATTTATACAATTCCTTAATAGATATTTAGTCAAGGATATCTGATCCTAGGACAGCATTAGAGCCTGTCATTAAAGCTTGTACTGTAGTTCCACTTACCTTAATGGTTGTGGTTTAGTATTTAGTCAGGGTAATCTGATCCTAGGAACGCCATTAGGACCTGTATTAAAGCTGTAACTG
>NW_019944725.1:13833-28583 GCF_002910315.2 Salvelinus sp. IW2-2015
AAGTTAGACATAGGACGAGGTGGATAATTTATAATAGGCAGTTTATTCAAGTGTAAAATATTATGCAAAGCGTGCAGCACGTCTTTCATCTGATCGATGGGGTCGGTCAGGAAAGAGAGTATTTCAACAGTAGTACAGTTTATAGACAACAAGCAAGTAGGTAGATCTGAGTCTGGCCTTCCGATTGGTCGAACTAGGGTCTTGGTATCCGTGACAGCCTGGTGTCCACGTTCCATTGGTTCCTGAGGTAGTCTTTGTCTGGCACTCCAACCCTGATTGGTGTGTCTGAGTGATTTCATGGGGAGGGGAGTTGTGGTGTCGTGCATGGTGTCAATGATCCAGCATATGTCCAATATAAAAGAGGAGTTTATATATGTCAAACCATAGCTAATGTGGAGAAGTTGTTAAAACCATTACCAATATCTAATACAATTCACATTACAAATCCCCCTCGTTCACGTTCCAAAGAACGTAAGCAAACCGTAATAAAAGACCACAAACTAAAGGGCATAAAATTTGTCAGAAGACAATTTTTGATTCCTCTCGTTCACGTTCAACAAGAGCACGTAATAAAAGTAATCTTAGTCCTCCAATAGAATAACACAGGTCCAGCTTCCCCAATCATCACACAGTGCGACATTTGGGCCCTTTCTGAATAATGGCTCTCTATGCGGCCCCTAGATAAACAACGACTAACAAGCGGTCCGCCGCAAAATGGAGCAATCAAGCACCCAACAGTACCAGAATAAACCTGCGATAACAGGACAGTACCTACAGAAGTAGAGACGCACCAAGTCGTCTCACTCTAAATTTAACCCAAGCATCCTCGATCCACAATGAACGTTCCAGAGCCCAAATCCGAATAGACAAAGGTCAAACATCCAACTCGACAAGCAATGGCTGTTTCAAATCTTCTGTACCAAATGTAAGGATACCGAAAGTTCGCCTCAGCAATGCCTAACAGCTCCAAGGACTCCCAATGCGGTAATCTGTTGATCTAATTTGGTCTCCTGTCTCAAGTAAAACGAATTATCAACACTAACCACACCATTAAAGAGCTCAATCACATCAGATATATAGGGGCCAATATGGAATGTAGTATGTTGCTTTATGATGAGTCACTCACCCACTGTAGGACTCTGAAACACAGGAGTACTCTGTGCAGCTCTGACCAGCTCCTCTTTGTAGGAAGTCAGCAGTTGTCTCTGGACCCTTTCTCCCATGATCCTTTGCTGATACTCCTCTGGGTTCTCCCCAGTGGGACTGGCTGGTGAGGTGGGAAATGTAGTTATTGGAGTTTTGTTCTGCTATGTAACATTCTCCACATTGGAGTTTGGCCTGAGCAAGGCACTACAACAGGATATTTAGTGATTTCTCAATCTTTAGTATTGTTTAATATTAGGAAATAAGCAAGTCAAGGAATGTTCAGAACTTACTCAGACGCACATCCATCTTAGCTCAGCCGGGGAAAAGGAGACTCTCACAACAAGTAATGTTATCACACCACACTGAGGAAGTTATGGAAAACACTATTACTGAATGAGGAAATAATGTGTGTGTGTGTGTGTGTGTGTGTGTGTGTGTGTGTGTGTGTGACTCAGCAAGCCATGCAGCAAGTCAACTAAAACACTCACCTAATATTCCTATTACTGTGTGCTCCAGTCCTTCTCTCTCTCAGGTGAACCAACACTTGTAGGCTACACACATTATAGACTGGTGCCGTAGTAAGTATGTGAGGCCACCCTCCCTCCCTCCTGGGTCTCTTTCCTCAAAGAATCTAAACCTTGTATTATCTCAAATGACCTGTGCCAGTTGTCGAGACAACACCAGATAAACACCTGTAAGGACACGCCCCTCTAATGCTCCAGAATGACATTAATAGACCATGTGACTACAGGTCTCTCTAACAGAATGATATTAATATACCATGTGACTACAGGTCTCTCAAACAAACACAAGACGAGAAAGCGAGCATGAGAAAAGCAACAAACTAGTCTAACAGGATTTAACGTTATATTTGTCGTCCCTTCATGAATAGGCACCTTGTCTGAAAGTCACTTCCAGATTGTTGAGGGTGTCTTCATAGCTGTAGTGTTTGTGTTACTATCCTGTGTTAATAATGGTTTGTATCTGTCACTTAGCAGTAGTGAACTATGAATGGGGGCGGTGCCTCTCATCTTGGTTTCAGGTCAGGGAAAATGAAACTTAAATCCTCATCATCACAATATCATCAACTGAGGCAGCAGAGACAGACGGGACAAAGTAACGGGTAGGTGTTGAATGGTTTAGTATGATGAAATTCGATTTGAATCAAGGATACCTGAACAATGTGTATGAAAGGATACACGCTAACGTCCCAAGTACTGCTACATTCTTCCATTCATTTTTTWAAAATGGTACCAGTTACTTTAGATGAGTCCCGTCACATACCATCGTGCTTGTGAGAATCTCCCCTTTCCATAGTRGAGTCATATTAGTTTGTAGTCCAAACCATTCAGACGCTACAGACAGAAGTTGGCACATCGGCGGTACTGACTTCAGGCGAGTCTGGTAACACTTGTGGGGGTCGTAGAGCAAAACGAAGAACATTGTTTTGTAGGCCAAACCGTTCGGACGCTACAGCCGTTTAAGTGTGAAGACCGATTTTTGCAATGCCTCATAGTCTGACAAACACCGCTGTATCTCGGCCACCTTCACCGCAGATGCAGAAATCCGATATAGGCGGATTTGGTAGATTGAGAAGCAGTGGAAAACAGAAAGGAAAACGCTGCACACTTTTCCATGAGTTTGCCTACAACTCCAGCGCCTGCGGAAAGTACCTGGACGAGCTTATGTTCTTCAGTTTTGAGATTGAGAAGCAGCCCATGCAAAACAACACACACAGTATCTTTAACTTAAACTGATGGATTTTATTGGGGATTTTTGATTATGTTACTTAGATTAAAGCAAGGATGAATCAATAGACTCGTTGTTTATTGTGAAACAGTCTGTTCTGTTTAAATCTGTTATTGTGTTCTATGTTTATTCTGTTCTATGTTTATTCCCTTCTGTCCTGTGTTTATTCTGTTCTATGTTAATTCTGTTCTGTGTTTATTATGTTCTAAGTTTATTCTTCTCTATTATCTATGTTTATTCTGTTCTATTTTCTATGTTTATTCTGTTCTATGTTCTATGTTTATTCTTCTCTGTGATCTATGTTTATTTTGTTTTATGTTTATTCTGTTCTATTTTCTATGTATATTCTGTTCTATGTTCATTGTTTAACTAGTAAACAACCTCACTTCGTTGTCTAATTTCTGTGCTTTATTGTAGACACCCTCTTCATTGAGTTGAATTGAGTTCAGGATCAACAACAGAGGAAAAGTACAACAACATGATGACTTCAGGTGAGTACTTTACCCAAACTTCCCTATCCTATAGGAGAGGACAGTTCAGTAGTGATGCTGTACTATTGTAGTGTAACAGCTTCCCTATCCTATAGGAGAGGACAGTTCAGTAGTGATGCTGTACATATTAGCAGTTTAACCAGCTTCCCTATCCTATAGGAGAGGACAGTTCAGTAGTGATGCTTACTATTGCAGTGTAACAGCTCCCTATCCTATAGGAGAGGACAGTTCAGTAGTGATGCTGTACTATTTGTAATATAACAGCTTCCCTATGCTATAGGAAAGGACAGTTCAGTAGTGATGCTGTACTATTGTAGTGTAACAGCTTCCCTATCCTATAGAGAGGACAGTTCAGTAGTGATGCTGTACTATTGTAGTGTCACAGCTTCCCTATCATATAAGAGGACAGTTCAGTAGTGATGCTGTACTATTGTAGTGTAACAGCTTCCCTATCCTATAGGAGAGGACAGTTCAGTAGTGATGCTGTACTATTGTAGTGTAACAGCTTCCCTATCCTATAGGAGAGGACAGTTCAGTAGTGATGCTGTACTATGCAGTGTAACAGCTTCCCTATCCTATAGGAGAGGACAGTTCAGTAGTGATGCTTACTATTGTAGTGTAACAGCTTCCCTATCCTATAGGAGAGGACAGTTCAGTAGTGATGCTGTACTATTGTAGTGTAACAGCTTCCCTATCCTATAGGAGAGGACAGTTCAGTAGTGATGCGTACTATTGCAGTGTAACAGCTTCCCTATCATATAGGAGAGGACAGTTCAGTAGTGATGCTGTACTATTGTAGTGTAACAGCTTCCCTATCCTATAAGAGAGGACAGTTCAGTAGTGATGCTGTACTAGTGCAGTGTAACAGCTTCCCTATCCTATAGGAGAGGACAGTTCAGTAGTGATGCTGTACTATTGCAGTGTAACAGCTTCCCTACCCTATAGGAGAGGACAGTTCAGTAGTGATGCTGTACTAGTGCAGTGTAACAGCTTCCCTATCCTATAGGAGAGGCGAGTTCAGTAGTGATGCTGTTACTAGTGCAGTGTAACAGCTTCCCTATCCTATAGGAGAGGACAGTTCAGTAGTGATGCTGTACTAGTGCAGTGTAACAGCTTCCCTATCCATAGAGAGGACAGTTCAGTAGTGATGGCTGTACTAGTGCAGTGTAACAGCTTCCCTATCTATAGGAGAGGACAGTTCAGTAGTGATGCTGTACTAGTGCAGTGTAACAGCTTCCCTATCCTATAGGAGAGGACAGTTCAGTAGTGATGCTGTACTATTGCAGTGTAACATCTTCCCTATCCTCATAGGAGAGGACAGTTCAGTAGTGATGCTGTACTATTGCAGTGTAACAGAAATGGGAACATAGAACTGACAGAGATGCCACAAGGAAAAGATAACCATTTGTTCTGTTTTTATTCTTTCAAGTATCATTAAATGACAGATCTGCTGAATACTGTAAAATGCAGCAGATTCTAAATGATTAATACTCGGTGTGTATGTGTGTCACAGCTCCTGATATGCCAGATTGTGGGCCGATGGTGGTTACTGTTGGATTGTTGACGTTGATCATTGGAATCGTTGTTGGAGTGAAACTGAAGGAGGCCACAGACCAGTTCATTCAGCAACATAAATGGAAGCTCATTGCCTTTGTCACTGTTTTTATTGTTGTTTCTATCATGGTGCTTCTGAACTTGAAGAAACAGGAAGTTTAGAGGGATACTGAAGCATGGCTCCTACAATTAGCAAACACTTCTCAGTCAGTCACACACAAGTATTGAATGAATGACTGATTTGTACGTTGTTATGTACATTTGTTATACATAGCAGTAAAATACTTTTCCAAAAATGCATGTGTCCATTGTTGATGAAAAGGTGGCGGCAGGTAACCTAGCTGTTGAGATTGTTGGGCCAGTAACTGAAAGGTTGCTGGTTTGAATCCGCAAGCAGACTAGGTGAAAGATCTGCCGATGTGCCCTTGAGCAGGGCACCTAATTCCTCCTGCAAGTCGCTCTGGATAAGAACATCTGCTAAATGACTGAACTGTAAACAACATTTGGAAAAAGTGATTCATAGTTGGCTAGATGTATTTGTCTAAGATTGTATTTGTCATCCCATTTTAATGTGAAGAAGATCCCTTTCCATCTCTGGCCATCTGTGTACTCGTACTTTTCTTGTACTTTGTCAATATGTGTGATTTATAGTTGTAAGTGCCTTATAGATCAGTTGAACATAGACTTAATATGTTTTCTAACCAATCAGTTGAATGTTTCTCTTCAACTCATTTGTTTCTGGTCTTCAACATGTCAGTATCTCCAGGGCTCATTAAAACAAAAAAAGCAGATTTTAACTAACGTGGTCTATTATTTTAGATATTGACCTTTAAACTTCAACCCAGTGACTAAAGAGATGTAGTAAAAAAAAGCATTTCAATTATAAAAACACAAGTATAACAGTATCATGTAGTAGTTTAAACAGTATCATAGTTTAAACACAATAAACACACGTTGCATTATTCTGACAAGACAAACTCATAGTTGATGATTTGTTAGCACACACACTAGGTTATTTGTTTCAGGAAACAGAAATATACTTGAAAAGTTGTAAATGAAACAAAGAAAATAAACATACAAGGAAGGTTGAGGACTGGTTTGAAAGATGATRCAGTCCCATCAACTACAGCAGATGGCATCATATACAATGCCTTGGGAAAGGATTCAGACCCCTTGACCTTCTCCACATTTTGTTAGGTTACAGACTTATTCTAAAATTGATTGAATTGTTTTTTCCCTCATGAATCTACACACAATACCCATAATGAAAAAGCAAACACAGGTTTTTAGATTTTTTTTGCTAATTTATTGATAATAAAAAACTGAAATATCACATTTACATAAGAATTCACCAATTACAGCCTTGAGTCTTCTATAGTATGACACTACAAGCTTGGCACACCTGTATTTGGGGAGTTTATCTCATTTTTCTCTGCAGATCCGCATTTTTCTATGCTTCACCGTAGGGATGGTGTCAGGTTTCCTCCAGTTGTGAGGCTTGGCTATCAGGCCAGAGAATCTTGTTTCGCATGGTTTGAGAGTCTTAAGGTGTCTTTTGGCAAACTCCAAGTGGCCTGTCATGTGCCTTTTACTGAGGAGTGCTTTCCGTCTGGCCACTCTGCCATAGAGGCCTGAATGGTGGAGTACTATAGAGATGGTTGTCCTTCTGGAAGGTTCTCCCATCTCCACAGAAGAGCTCTGTCTGAGTGACCATTGGATTATTGGTCACCTCCTTCTCCCCCGATTGCTCAGTTTGGCCTGGCTGCCAGCTCTAGGAAGAGTCTTGGTGTTTCCAAACTTTTTCAATTTAAGAATGATGGAGGCCACTGTGGGACATTCAATGCTGCAGAAATGTTTTGGTTCCCTTCCCCAGATCTGTGCCTCGACACAATCCTGTCTCGGAGCTCTATGGACAATTCCTTCAACCTCATGGCTTGGTTTTTGCTCTGACATGACCGGTCAACTGTGGGACCTTATATAGACAGCTGTGTGCCTTTCCAAATCATGTCCAATCAATTGAATTTACCACAAGAGGACACCAATCAAGTTGTAGAAACATCTCAAGGATGATAAATGGAAATAGGATGCACCTGAGCTCAATTTCAAGTCTCATATTTTTTTATTTTATGAGCAAAAATGTCTAAGAACCTGTTTTCGCTTTGTCATTATGGGGTATTGTGATGTCATTATGGGGTATTGTGATGTCATTATGGGGTATTGTGATGTCATCATGGGGTATTGTGTGTAGATTGCTGAGGACATGTTTTTATTTAATCCATTTTAGAATAAGGCTGTAAAGTAACAAAATGTGGAAAAGTCAAGGAGTCTGAATATTTTCCGAAGACACTGTACCTGTGTAAAAGTCAGTTTAGCTTACAAAACATTTGCTTAGCAACCGGACACAAACACAATCTGTTGAACAAAAATAAGGTAAATAACCCTTGTGATTTAAGCGTATCGATGAGGGTTATTGAATCAGGATCAAATCCTCTGATCTCTTCCAGCTCATTATTGATAGAATGTTCATATGTGAAGGTTACTGAAAGGCCAGTATGTTTGGCAATGACACAGATTAAAACCCAGCCTGCTTCAGCTCTTTTGTCTGCCTCACAGATACCCAGGTGAAGTTGACTTTCAGAAGGATGTTTGTGTTGTGGAGGTACATGTGGGTTTCTTCTCAAAGGGCACCCTATTCCCTTTATAGTACACTAGGGTCCTGGTAAAAAGTAGTGCACTAGGGTCCTGGTTAAAGTAGTGCACTAGGGTCCTGGTAAAAAGTAGTGCACTAGGGTCCTGGTAGAAAGTAGTGCTCTAGGGTCCTGGTAGAAAGTAGTGCACTATTAAGGGAATATTGTGTCATTTGTGACTTATGCTACATGTGCCGATGACTCTTCTAAATCCAACACAACACATCACTGAGTACCACTCGTAATATTTTCAAGCATGGTGGTGGCAGCATCATATGTTATGAGTAGGCTTGTCATTGACAAGGACTAGGGAGTTTTTTTATGATAAAGAAACAGAATAGGTCAAAAACCTAGAGGAAAACCTGGTTCAGTCTGCTTTCCAACAGATACTAGGAGACAAATTCACCTTTTAGCAGGACAACAGCCTAAAACAAAACCCGAAGTATACCCTGGAGCTGCTTACCAAGTCGACATTAAATGTTCCTCAGTGGCCTAGTTACAGTTTTTACATAAATAGGCTTGAAAATCTATGGCAAGACTTGAAAATAGCTGTCTACATCAACCAACTTGACAGAGCTTGAAGAATAAAAACAATGATGTGCAAATATTGTACAATCAAGGTCTGAGCCTTACCGAGAAAGACTATATCTGTAATCGCTGCCAAAGATGATTCTAAAATATATTGACTCAGGGAGCTGAAAACTTATGTACATGTAATATTTCTGCATTTTGTTTTTTATACATTTGCGAAGATCTCTAAAAACAAGTTCTCATTGTCATTGTGGGGTATAGTGTGTAGATAGGTGATAAAATGTTCAATTCCGTTTTTAAAATAACAAACTGTGGAATACTTTCTGAAGGCATTGTATTCCCCATTTTCACAAGGCTACCAGGCTACAAGGGTATTAGGCTACTAGGCTATATGGCTACAAGGGTACTAGGCTATATGGCTACAAGGGTACTAGGCTATATGGCTACAAGGGTACTAGGCTATATGGCTACAAGGGTACTAGGCTATATGCTACAAGGGTACTAGGCTTATATGGCTACAAGCGGCTACTAGGCTACAAGTGGCTAGCTATGGCTACAAGGGTACTAGGCTACTGGGCTACAAGGGTACTAGGCTATATGCTACAAGGGTACTAGGCTACAAGGGTACTAGGCATATGGCTACAAGGGTACTAGGCTACAGTACGCTACTACGCGGTACTAGGCTACAAGGGTACTTAGGCTACAAGGGTACTAGGCTACAAGGGTACTAGGCTTACTAGGCTACAAGGCTACTAGGCTACAAGGCTACTAGGCTACATAGGCTACTAGGCTACAAGGGTACTAGAGTACTAGGCTACTAGGTACAAGGGTACTAGGCTACAAGGGTACTAGGCTACAAGGGTACTAGGCTACTAGGGTACTAGGCTACTGGGCTACAAGGTACTAGGCTATATGGCTACAGGGTACTAGGCTATATGGCTACAGGGTACTAGGCTACAAGGGTACTAGGCTATATGGCTACAAGGGTACTAGGCTACAAGGGTACTAGGCACAAGGGTACTAGGCTACTAGGGTACTAGGCTACTGGGCTACAAGGGTACTAGGCTATATGCTACAAGGGTACTAGGCTACAAGGGTACTAGGCTACTAGGCTACAAGGCTACCAGGCTACAAGGGTACTAGGCTACCAGGCTACAAGGGTACTAGGCTATATGGCTACAAGCAGGGTACTAGGCTAATGCTACAAGGGTACTAGGCTACAAGGGTACTAGGTACAGGTACTATGGCTACAAGGTACTAGGCTATATGCTACAAGGGTACTAGGCTACAAGGTACTAGGCATATGGCTACAAGGGTACTAGGCTACAAGGTACTAGGCTACTAGGCTACAAGGGTACTAGGCTACAAGGGTACTAGGCTACAAGGGTACTGGCTACTGGCTACTAGGCTACTAGGCTACAAGGCTACTAGGCTACTAGGCTACTGCACAAGGGTACTAGGCTACTAGGCTATGCTAGCTACAGGTGGTACTAGGCTACAAGGGGGTTACTAGGCTACAAGGGTACTAGGCTTACAAGGGTACTAGGCTACTAGTACCAGGTACTAGGCTACTTGGCTACAAGGGTACTAGGTATGGCTACAAGGGTACTAGGCTATAATGGCTACAAGGGTACTAGGCTACAAGGGTACTAGGCTATATGGCTACAAGGGTACTAGGCCTACAAGGCTACTAGGCTACAAGGGTACTAGGCTACTAGGTACTAGGTACTGGCTACAAGGGGACTAGGCTACTAGGCTACAAGGTACTAGGCTACTAGGCTACTAAGGTATAGGCTACAAGGGTATAGGCTACTGGCTACAAGGGTACTAGGGCTACAAGGGTACTAGGCTATATGGCTACAGAGTACTAGGCTACAAGGGTACTAGGCTACAAGGTATAGGCTACTAGGTACAAGGGTACTAGGTACAAGGGTACTTAGGCTACAAGGGTACTAGGCTACAAGGGGTACTAGGCTACTAAGCACGGTACTAGGCTACTGGGCTACAAGGGTACTAAGGCTACAAGGCACAAGGGGTACTAGGCTACAAGGTACTAGGCTACGGGCTACAAGGGTACTAGGCTACAAGGTACTAGGCTATATGGCTAACAAGCGGTTACTAGGCTACAAGGTACTAGGCTACAAGAGGTACTTAGGCTACAAGGGCTACAAGGGTACTAGGCTACAAGGTACTAGGTACAGATGGTACTAGGCCTAACAGAGCTAAGGTACTAGGCCTACAGGGTACTAGCTACGAAGGCTACAAGGGTACTGTACAAGGCTACAAGGTACTAGCGCTACTCGGCTACAAGGGTACTAGGCTACTGGCTACAAGGCTATATGGGCTACAATGGCTACTAGGCTACAGGGGCTTAGGTCGCTAAATGGCTACTAGGCTACAAGGGTACTAGGCTATATGACTTACTAGGCTAATAAGGCTCCAAGGCAAACCAGGCTATTTTTGCTTCTTGCAATGAGAATTACTTCAACCACTAGAAACTGTGGATATACATGGTGTAAAGTTTGCGGGGAGGAAAGCACATTCTCACGTTAAGTTCAGATGTATAAATTACAAGTTTGCGTGAAAACCCATGGGCCAACACATTTGGGGTCTATGTTGTACATACGCACTGTTCATAATGAAGCCCAGTGAGAGAGATAGAGGAGATGGTGAAGCGAATGGAGGACACTATTACACCAAGGAGATGTACCAGGAGGCTCAGAGGAAGATCAGAGAGGAGAGGAGGAGAAAAGAGGAAGGAAGCTAGATAACAGGAAGAGGAGAGGAAGTTAAGAGAAGATCAAAACAAAGTTTGAAACAGGAAGTCGAAGTTTCTAAGTCGAATTAACTTTAGAAGCCTTTTAAGAAGGTTTTTTACCTTACAAGTTGAAACAAAGAGTGATCAAATAAGATCCTTATACTGTTACATAGGTACATTCTCAAAGTATAAATTTTTCAAATAGTGTGACTGGTTTAATTAAAAACCACTGTCCTCGTCTGTAGATATGTAAATGATTTCGGATCAACATCATAGTATAAGAATAGGAGGAAAAAAGGGTGGGTTTGCATGTTTCTGGAGGAACTGGTTTTATGGTGACGACATAGCAGAGGTGGCCAACAACTCTCACATTATTGAGCTGCCGGCTAGACACACATACACACACATGCATTCACACACACAAACACACACTCACACACAGAGTTTATGAAAACCCCTAGCTCTGCCTTATTAATAATCTTGTAGTATCTACCTGTAGAGTCATTGTTAGGCATGACAGCAGCATTTCAAGAGAAACAAACCAATACATTTGTAACGTACTCATTTGTGTTGCCTTTATGTTTGCTACCAACGTGTCAGATGTTTCTGGGCTGATTTTGTTAAAATTACAAAACAAATATGCCTATTTTATTTGACARGATATCCAATATCAATGACTAAGGAGATGCAGTACTACATATTCTCTATTGAAGAAATGCACGTTGTGTCGTGTGTCAAACACAAAGGAGATTCCAACTAAGATAAACAAAAGTGTTGGTAGAACATGAAATCGTTAATCTGACATAAATTCATATCATACTACATTTGAGTCATTTAGCAGATGCTCTTTTCCAGAGCGATTTACAGGAGAGTTTTGGACTAAGTGCTGTGATCAAGGGCATATCGACAGATTTCTCACCTAGTCGYCTCGGGGATTCCAACCAGCGTCCTTTTAGTTAGTGGCCCAACATTTAACTGCTAGGCTACATGTCACCCTCATATCACAATACCGTAAATGTCCATACTTTTATGTCATAACATATAATTCCTATATAACTTGATGGGAACAAAACATTTAATTAGTTGCTGTAACTTCTGTGGTCAGGAGATGAAACACTCAATCAGCATTCAGCATTCAATCAAACATCTTATTCAATCTATTGTTTGGCAAAAAATATGCTGCAGCTAGTAATGTTAACCTACCTGTATTAGTTGCTAATAACAAGAGTTCCTTCTCCTCCTCTCTCTTCTATTTTCTGCTGCTCCTCCTCCTGTCTCTTCTTCTCCTCCTCTCTCTGTGCCTTCCTTAACTCCTCCTCCATCATCCACACCACTTCCTCTCTCCTCCCTAATTCCCTCTCCCTCTCATTCATCTCCTTTCTCTTCCGGTACCTCTGCTCTAGGTCGTGCCCTCCTCCATTCCTCTCCACCATCTCTTCTATCTTCCTCAGCCGCTCTGTGACCTGACTGGTGTGGACCTCTAGCTTACTGTTGAGGACAATATGCCCTCCCCCACACACACTGATTGGTTGTTTAGTTGTTTCAGTCCTCTCAAAGTCCTCCCATTGCATCCTGGTTAGTTTTTCTCTACCGGTGAATAACACCATGGTGTAACTCAAGGCCTCCTCGCCAAAGTTTTCCTGGATCCACGATGAAGCATTCCTGTCTTCCTGTGTGAATCTCTCCAGTCTGATAACCAGAAGGAACACATTGGGGCCCGGAGAAGAGAGAGAGATGCACCTTCTCATTTCCTCATTCAGTTGTTCTTCGGTCAGTGTTGTGCTGTAAATACCAGGAGTGTCAATCACACTGATGCTCCTCCCCTCCACCTCTCTTTTCCCCAACACACTCTTCCCTGCTCCAGTCTCCTCTCTAAACACCTCTCTCCCCAGGATGGTGTTTCCTGTTGCACTCTTCCCCTGATCCAGTCTCCTCTCTAAACACCTCTCTCCCCAGGATGGTGTTTCCTGTTGCACTCTTCCCTGCTCCAGGCGTACCCAGCAGAACTATCCTCATGTTGGTGGAATCTGTTGTGGGACCAGTTTGTCAAAGGACATAAAGCATGTTATGTCATCAAACCTCCTGATTGATCAGTAGACACACAATACTGTAAGGCAATGTGACAGGTATGAACAGGTCAATTTGAAAACATAACCTCAATATAGTTTTTTTTTGTTTATTCACAGGCAACATTTAAGTGAACTGCACACAAACACCAAACACTTACCTTTGCTGCATGTTTCCACCATCTTCTCTTGTGGTCTGATGAGAATAGATGAAAAAAGTCCAGCAAGTTCCACTGTAGAATCTGATTATTGCCCGTCTTGGACTGCTGAGGTAACAAATGTATTATACACAATACACAAAGGTGTTGCTGCTTGGCATCTCACATCTCTCTCTCTCTCTATGACAGCACAACAGCGATCTGGAAAATCACAGACTAGAAAAGAAGAGGAGTTATGGAAATGAGGTGTTTTTCCTGTAGCTATAGCGACCTGTACCTGAAGGAGGGCAGAGGACAGGGTTACATACATTCCTGCCATGCCAGTGTCTAATTGGGTGAAGTCAGCAAACAGCAGTGATGGCCCTGATGAATCATCTGTGGTTTGTGGTGACCTTAGAGTTAATAAGGGGTTAAAGGGGTAGGTATATCAACAACAAAAAATATTTGTGATATAGCCATTTATTCTTGAATAGTCAAACTCATAATTGCATCATGGAGCCGATTCAGACTTAGTAAATGTATCCCTTTTTTTGCGCGTTTTGATTTAAGCACCTCTCAGTATTTGGTATTCAGACTTACCTAATGCAGGTGTGTAACAAGGTTTACAGGTGTGGCTCCCTTGCGCATACTGAATACATTCAATTAATTTCCAGAAAACACACCAACTGGGTGGCCTACCAACTTGATGAGGATTTTTCTTAAATTAGTTGTTGTGTTTATTTATGTAAACCAATCCCTTTAGATACTGTGTACAATTAATTAGAATTTGATATGGCACAATATTAGAATGTAGCCATCAACACAATATTAGAATGTAGCCATCAATACAATATTAGAATGTAGTCATCAATACAATATTAGAATGTAGTCATCAATACAATATTAGAATGTAGCCATCAACACAATATTAGAATGTAGCCATCAACCATCAACACCAATATTAGAATGTTAGCTCATAACACAATATTAGAATGTAGTCATCAAACAATATTAGAATTAGTCTCAATACAAATATTAGAATGTAGCCATCAAAACAATATTAGAATGTAGCATCAAACAATATAGAATGTAGCCATCAAACAATATTAGAATGTAGTCATCAACACAATATTAGAATGTAGTCATCAAACAATATTAGAATGTAGCATCAAACAATATTAGAATGTAGCCATCATAAACAATATTAGAATGAGTCATCAACACAATATTAGAATGTAGCATCAATACAATATTAGAATGTACCATCAACACAATATTAGAATGTAGTCATCAATACAATATTAGAATGTACATCAAAACAATATTAGAAGTAGCCATCAATACAATATTAGAATGTAGCCATCAAAACAATATTAGAATGTACCATCAATACAATATTTAGAATGTACATCAAACAATATTAGAATGTAGCCACTAAAACAATATTAGAATGTAGCCATCAAACAATATTAGAATGTAGCCATCAAAACAATATAGAATGTATCATCAACACAATATTAGAATGTAGTCATCAAAACAATATTAGAATGTAGCCATCAATACAATATTAGAATGTAGCCATCAAAACAATATTAGAATGTACCATCAATAAAATATTAAGAATAGTAGCC